>NC_039278.1:5306777-5606777 GCF_003368295.1 Carassius auratus | reverse complement strand
ATGTCGCTCTCTGTTCGCACGACATCCTCCAAAGTTCCCAGGACTGTGACCTCAAAGTCCATTATCACCAAGAGTCAGGGTGGTGTCTTTCCACAGAAAGCCCATAGCGTGTATGGAGGTAGTCTAGGAGGTGGCACCCGCATCTCCTCCACCTCACTGCAGTCCAGAATTGGAGGATTTGGTGGAGGATACGGTGCAGGATATGGTGGAGGATACGGTGGAGGATATGGTGGAGGTTATGGTGGAGGATTTGTAGCAGGTATAATGCCTGGAGGCTGTGTTGTAAACTACTTTCAGCTGAATGAGAAGGCCACCATGCAGAACCTGAACGACCGTCTAGCGTCCTACCTGGAGAAGGTGCGCTCACTGGAGGCTGCCAATGCCATCCTGGAGAGGCAGATCCGGGAGTACTATGAGAAGAAAGGGCCGATCGCACAGAGGGACTACAGCAACTACTGGAACACCATCAAGGACCTGAAGGACAAGGTACAGTGATGCCTGAAATAATATGAAACATTACTAGCAAGCTCTATTACAATTATACCTTTGCATATAGCAGCAGAAAAAGAGATCACAAATCATCACTTGCTTTCTCAGAGTTTGATGATATGCCCATAGAAAGCAAGTATCCATATTAATATATTTTCCTATGTATTATATATTCTACATTTCAGATTAAAAATGCTACCATCAACAACGCCAACATCCTCCTGCAGATCGACAACTCTAAACTGGCTGCTGATGACTTCAGGCTGAAGTAAGTCACACAACTGTTTCAGCACAACAGCAAATCAGCAGATTAGAATGATTTCTGAAGGATCATGTGACACTGAAAACAAATCAGTTTGACATCACGTAAATAAAATTACATTTTAAAACATATTACAATAGAAAAGAGTTTTAAAAATGTCAGTATAACAGGTTTGCTGTATTTTTGTTCAAATACATTCAAGCTTGGTGAGCATAAGAGACTTCTTTTAAAAATGCTTAAAAAAAAACTAGCAAGTGTGTATTTTAAGACATTGGTTGTGTTTAAACAATGAATGGTGTTTATATTTCCTATGTCACCTTTCCACCAATCAGATATGAGCATGAGGTGGTGATGCGGCAGTCTGTGGAGGCTGACATCGCTAACCTGCGCCGCTTGCTGGACCACACAGCCCTGACAAAGACTGACCTGGAGATGCAGATCAAGGGTCTGGAAGAAGAGCTGCTATTTATGAAGAAGAACCACCAGGAGGTTTACAGCAGTTTTCTGATAGATCATCTATGTGTAACTGATCCTAAATGTTTGGACTATTATTTTATATTATAATACATGATTCTGTGGTATTACAGGAGCTGGCTGCACTGAGGGCACAGCTGACAGGCACAGTGAACGTAGAGGTCGATGCTGCTCCTCAGCAAGATCTGAACAAGGTTCTGGAGGAGATTCGTTCTCATTACGAAAACATCATTCAGAAACACCGCAGGGAACAGGAAGACTGGTTTAAAAACAAGGTAAGACATCCTCTGTTGGTTGTGAATTCTACTTTGCCATCAAACATACTGCAAGACTCCTGACTTCACTGAATAATAAACCACATATTCCAGAACGTCACCTGAAGTAGTGTCTGAATTGTGATCTGTTGTTTTTATCTTTTGTTTAGACGGCAGGATTGAACAAAGAGGTGATCCACAGCACAGAGATCATACAGACGTCCAAGTCACAGGTCACAGAGCTGCGAAACACCTTACAGAGTCTGGAGATCGAGCTACAGTCTCAGCTCAGCATGGTGAGACACAAGGGGAATGAAGAGTGAGAGAGATTAGATACATTATCTGAAACAAAGGAAGGAAAACATTACATAAGAGAAACTATGCTTTATTCTCATGCTATTCTCATGTCCTCAAACAGAAAGCAGCACTGGAAAACTCACTGGCAGACACAGAAGCTAGGTACAGTGCTTTGCTAGCAGGCTACCAGAACCAAATTAACATGCTGGAAGCCGAGTTGGCTCAGTTGAAAGCTAGCATTGAGCAACAGGGACGAGAATACGCCTTGTTGCTGGACATCAAGACTCGTCTGGAGCAGGAGATCGCCACCTACAGGAGCCTCCTGGAAAATCAAGACATTAAGTAAGTTTATACCTTTATAAAGTTAATGTAAGTTAAAATCAGTGGAGCATGGATTATGCTTTATTATCTTGCCCAGGAACATCTTAACTAATTCATTTTTTCTTTCTCCTACTCTTCCAGAACTCAAATTCCAGGTAACTGAAATCTCTCTTTGTATATTTTGGTATAATTGTCAATTTTAGGCAGTGTATGTTGTATATTACATATTAATGACTCTTTCTCTCTTGTCCTTTAGGTGGATTCATCTCAGGTGGATCTCAGTCCTCTGGTGGGTCCCACATTATCACATCTGGTGGATCTCAGTCCTCTGGTGGGTCCCACATAATCACATCTGGTGGATCTCAGTCCTCTGGTGGGTCCCACATAATCACATCTGGTGGATCTCAGTCCTCTGGTGGTACCAAGATTATCAAAACTGGAGGACCAACAATCCAAATAAAGCAAACCACCTCCACTTCACACCGTACTTACTAAAGGCACAGCATGTCGTTTAGTGAGACAGTATTCAAACACATACAGACATTTCATATTAAATGAGTGTTAATACACAGATTGTTACAAATAACATCGAAAGACACTCACTGTTGTGTTTTTGTATGTGAGAAAAACCTGTCTTTGAAAATAAAAGTGCTGTCAAGAAAAAAAAAAAAAAAAAATTCACCTACAGTTTTTTACAATCATTTTTCACTCATTTCTAGAACCTTGGAGTCATTTCTCAAAACTCTAAACACAAAACATTATTTGTAACAGACTGTCCTGTGTTCATGTTTCATGTTGAGTTCATATCTTTAAAGAAGCCTTGCATTTGCAGAAGCATTGGTTCAAATAATTCATTTATCATGAAATACCATAGGAACATTACTTTAGATCACCCAAACACAACATACCCATATTAACTGTTTAGTTGTTACATTCATTAAATATATTTGTACAAAATGTGTGATGCAGCTTTCATTGTGGTTCTACACATTCATACATCATTGTAAAAGACGAGAAAGAAAAGTACAGACACTGGAATCATTGAACAAAATCTTAAAAATATTGATGAAATCAACTCACAACATGGATTTTAAAACGTTTAGTCCAGAAAAATTTAGATAAGAAAAAATATATAGTACATTAAAAAGTCTTCTAGAGTTTTTCTCGCTGCACTTCTATGTTTTCATCAACCTTGTCTTGTGGATTTGGCCACAGGTTCTCATCTTCATTACAATAAATGTTTTCATTAGCTAAACTCTTGGGAAAAATATTCTGGCCTGACAAATCCAGGCCTGGCACTGGTCTCCTGTGATGTCCCTGTGCATCATCCATGGCCTGGAGAACAGTGACTTGTTTGTAAGGGACACTATTGAGAACCTTCCACCTCCATGTGGAGAACAATTCTTCAGTCGGGTTACAGTAAGGAAAGAAGACTATGGGAGTAAATACAAGGTGGTGAACTGTGGATGGGCCTGAAACCATAATTGCTCTCAGTGCAGTTGCTAAGAGATTTGGGTACTGCACTGATTTTGCTATGGGCCTCCTCAAAATCACATTCAGTGGGGGGTGGTCGGGCCCCCAGTGAACATCTTTCTGGGCCCTTCTCAACTGCTGGGCTCTCAACCTCTCCTCCATGTCTTGGTCAGGTTAAAGAAAGCCTGCTTCACTAAAAATATGATTAAAATAAATAAATATGATGACATCAGCTTCCAGCTCTATCACCCTCTAAAAAGACATTTACAGGTTGAGGATAGTGATCTAGCTCATTCTCTCTTGGACAAAAGTGCAAGAGTTCTGGAATAAAATTCATGAACATATTTGCTTTGTTTTACAGTTTCATATTTCACTTTGTCCTAGACTGTATATATCAGTTGGTCAGACAACAACATAAGATACACAAACACAAAATCCTGGGTCCAAACCAGTTTGCTGATTGCCAGCAGGGGCGGACTGACCATCTGTGTGATCTGGAGAATCACAGAACGGCCGGTACTCCAGGACGGCCGGCGGGCCGGCCCACCACCCGCCACGCATGCAGTCATTACCTGTTTTTTTCCCCCCACTAAGGAATTTAAACACAGTGGAACCCGCTCGTGTCAACTAGCGTTTCGGCGGTGTAACTGCAGAGCAAAACAGACATACGCAAAAGTATAAATGCTCACGACGATGTCGCCTACGTGCGTAGCCCACAACGTACACCACGGCGTATATTTGACGCAGAAGTATAAATCGGCCTTAATCTGTTTCACACTCCAGTACTGTAGGTGGCAGCAATGCACCTTTAAGTTGGATGCCAGCTGCACTGGCCGTGGCCGCCAAGTAAAGAGAAGAAGAATTGGAAGAGTAGGAAGAAACGAACAGCAAAGACGTTAATCCAAGTATGGAACATGAGAGGAGAAAGAGTTACTTGCTAGGGATGATGTTTGGAAGTGATATTCAGGTTGCTACATTTTTTATAATTACAGTAGTTAAAACAGCTAAACTTCAACATTTTAGCTGTGAAATGTAACATGCAGTAGCTAACATTAAGAAATATGTTGTACTTTTACTTTTAAAAATGTTGGTAACATTGCAGTTAATACTTACAAACTTTGATGATTTTGAATACAGAAGTTACATTTGTAATGGTGTATTTTCATTTAGATGTGCTATTATTATCTGTGCAGTAAGATGAATTATTGCATAAATTAAGATTATTAAGTAATAAATTCATTTTAAGGCAGCATGGAATAGATTGTATAATAAGCTGTTATAAAAGCATATTATATAATCTATTCCATGCTATCGTGGAATAAAACTGGATTTTTTTTTTATTCAATCATTTGTTTATTCAGGTTGAGCTTAGACCAAGAGCAGAGAAAGACACCCACTCCAGCTCAACATCTAGTCAACATCAGTGCTATTGCTATAATTTGGATGGTATAGTATCTTGAGCCACAATTAAAGTCTTTTGACACTCATGTCTGGCGTTACTGTTGTTTTTGTCGATTTTATGTGCGCCGATTGCTTTGGGCCGGGCCTAGTCAAAGTCCAGGGCCGTTTTTTTTTTTTTTGTCCTAGTCCATCCCTGATTGCCAGACAAATAATTCTCAGGAGTTGGAAATCAGAGGATGCCCCTTCCTATCAGAAATGGACAGTAGAACTCACTAGAGTGTCTGCATTTAATGACAATGACAATAATGATATAGAATTGCTATTATATATCTTTGACAGACTTCTCGACATGTCACATCTTTTCCAGGTGGATACATTATTAGAAGTGTTACATGTGCCATGTTTTTGCCAAGTTAAAATGAGTTTGACTGTAAAATGTTTTAATCTCTGAGTTTGTCTATTATAAACAGCATCCTAAAAAAAGTCTGTGTCTCGCTTTATCGCTCAGGCTGCACTGCAGTGTCTATTCACAGGTGCGATCCCACTACTGATCGACACGGGGGCTTTGACCTGCTCCGTCTCCGACTTGGGCCGGTTCACCCCTCCTTAGACGACCTGGTGGTCCCGAGCTCCCCCAGGAGCACCATATCGATACCGAACTTAGTGTGGACACCTGATCAACATAGTCCACTGCAGTCCAGAACCCCTGAACTCAAGCGATCCGCCAGCCTCAGTCTCCCAGCAGCTTGGATTACAGGCGCGCGCCACTGCACCCGACGAGAGCTGCAGCATCAGCGCTGATACTCAATCTAGAGATCACCGACACCTCGAGTACAGCACAGCAGAACAGTACACTGACATTAGCTGTGGAGCAGAGTTTTGAATAAATATCTTTGGTATTTTTGTGTAGTAGTACATTTCCAAAGCTTTAATCTCCAAACAGATCATCACAAATAGTTTTCCAAACATCTGAACATAAGTTTAATTCTAAATATTATGTTGCTGATATTTTTATTAATTTTAATACTTCGGACTATTATTTAATCTAAATTAACATACAGGTTAATACATGAATCATTTACTAAAATTTTGGATTTAGTTTAGCTGGTTTATTACCTGTTTTATTTATAATTTGCATGTATATTTATCACATGTACACACAGCTCGTTCAAAAATCGATGAATTAAACACCACTTTTTTCTTGTTCAGTAAGCTGGAAATCACAACAGTTTGTACGTTGTCCAGTTTACTCCATGATGTATGTGGTCAACAAACATGCAAGTAATATTGCCAAATACATATTCTGTTGCCTAAAGCCAAAGCGGCAGATGCTTCCAGGGTTTGGGAGCTTCGCAGGATGTTTCTCTGAGGCACGGAGCGAGAGTGACAGGAACCTCTGGACCATGAGAGGATCTTCTGGGACCACGATGGCCATCACATGGAGCTCTTCCACAAAGCTGAGTGTGACAGGGCATTTTTGGGACTGTAGCTAAACAAGTAACACTGCCTGATGCTTGGCTTGTATAAAAACTAAATCCAATTGTAATAGTCCAATCTTTCTTTCATATTTCTGTAACGAGTATCCTATAAAATTTTTAAAAAGTCAGTAAATCAAAATCCTACACATGACTGAATAATAATAAATGATAATTCAGCGTGCAGACAGTGGGCCTGTCCAGTCAAGAGATATTTAAAATGTTATAGTTTTTCTTTTAGTCAGTCATTTAGTCACTTGTACACAACATAAAATCAATATTTTGAGCATGTTACAGGCATGTGCTCCATTGTGTGGTGCTGTTTGTACGAATTGTTTTGATAAATACACATACTGGTTTACAGATGTTGAGAATGATTCAAGAAATGCACAACTGTAAAGCAACTGAGAAAAAGTCAGTAAAACATCTATGATTTAACGTGTAAAACAGCGTCTCCGGCTGGTGATGGAATGCAGATGTTGAATATGAACAGAAATGTCACATATCTTCCAGAGAGAGGCGATATAGGACCAGTCCTTTGTCACGATATACAGAAGCAAATGCAGCTGCTGAAAATATCTAGTTTAAAAAAGGTTACACATTTGAAAGTGAGACTATGTCAAATCTTTAAATAATCTTAACTGATCCACCTGTAAGTACAAACACAAAAGTCTGAGTCTCGCTATATCGCTCAGGCTGCACTGCAGTGTCTATTCACAGGCGCGATCCCACTACTGATCGACACGGGGGCTTTGACCTGCTCCGTCTCCGACCTGGGCCGGTTCACCCCTCCTTAGACGACCTGGTGGTCCCGAGCTCCCCCAGGAGCACCATATCGATACCGAACTTAGTGTGGACACCTGATCAACATAGTCCACTGCAGCCCAGAACCCCTGAACTCAAGCGATCCGCCAGCCTCAGTCTCCCAGCAGCTTGGATTACAGGCGCGCGCCACTGCACCCGACGAGAGCTGCAGCATCAGCGCTGATACTCAATCTAGAGATCACTGACACCTCGAGTACAGCACAGCAGAACAAGCATCTCTGTCTCTCTCAAATATAAATGTAGAATCGAGAACCAAATTATTAAGGAAGCATAAAAAAAATAGTTGTTTTACTCCTCAAAATACAATACAAATACATAATTTAGTTTCGACATTTAATGCATGCTCTATTACAAAATTGCACACATATATAGGTTTAAAGAAAAAAAAAGGTTTCATTTTTAGTTTTAATGAAAAGATTGTTTAATTCATCCAATTAAAAAAATATATGTTAATGACTTTAACCCCTCAGGGTAAGTTATGTAAGTTAAAAAATATAGATGTGAATTACTACCCTACCATTTTTTTTTAATTGGATGAATGATTTATAAAAAAAATTTCAGTGTAGAAAGCTTTACTTTTTCTTCATGTTTTTGACTATACTAAATAAATATTAAAATATTGCACACATGTAAATAAAATAAAATAAAGTGGTAGAATTGTCAGTGTATGTTGTATATTACACATTAATGACTCTTTTTCTCTTGTCCTTCAGGTGGATTTATCACTGTCTCAGGTGGCTCTCAATCCTCTGGTGGGTCCCACATTATCACATCTGGTGGATCTCAGTCCTCTGGTGGGTCCCACATTATCACATCTGGTGGATCTCAGTCCTCTGGTGGGTCCCACATTATCACATCTGGTGGATCTCAGTCCTCTGGTGATACCATGATTATCAAAACTGGAGGACCAACAATCCTAATAAAGCACCTCCACTTCACACCGTACTTACTGAAGGCACAGCATGTTGTCTAGTGAGACAGTATTCAAACACATGCAGACATTTCATATTAAATATGTGTTAATACACAGATTGTTACAAGGACCAACAAAAGAAACTCACCTTTGTGTTTTTATATGGGAGAAAAACCTGTCTTTGTAAATAAATGTGAATTTCCTGTTTGATTTTTTTTTTTTTTTTTGGTTCACGCACAGTTTTTTACAATCATTTTGTATTGTAAAAGGGACAGTAATAACTGTGTGAGAAATATACTGTTTGTGACAGTGCAAATCTAATGTGTTATTTATTGAATTTATTTATTCATTTTATTTAATGTATTTTATTTATTGAATTTTATTTTGATTATATAATGATGGATGCTTTAACTGTATTTAATGATAGCCAAGTGGTGACCTTAAAGCCGAAGCCTACTTGGTGATTAGTTTGGGTTGGGTTTGTTACCGGAATAAAATGTTGTATTCTTTATTCTATTCTGAAATTTGCCCGAGAATCAATAATTGTTAATCACTAAAATACATTTACTTCAGGAAAAACAAAAACGGATAACAATGATATATCTTGGACAGACTTCTCGACGTTACACATAATTTCCAGATGGATGCATTATTAGAAGTGCTACATTTGCCATGTTTTGCCATGTTAAAATGAGTTTGACTGTAAAATGTTTTCATCTCTGAGTTTGTCTATTATAAACGGTGTCCTAAAAAAAAGTCTGGGTCTCACTGTATCACTCAGGCTGCACTGCAGTGTCTATTCACAAGCGCGATCCCACTACTGATCGACACGGGGGCTTTGACCTGCTCCGTCTCCAACCTGGGCCGGTTCACCCCTCCTTAGACGACCTGGTGGTCCCGAGCTCCCCAAGGAACACCATATCGATACCGAACTTAGTGTGGACACCTGATCAACATAGTCCACTGCAGCCCAGAACCCCTGAACTCAAGCGATCCGCCAGCCTCAGTCTCCCAGCAGCTTGGATTACAGGCACACGCCACTGCACCCGACGAGAGCTGCAGCATCAGCGCTGATACTCAATCTAGAGATCACCGACACCTTGAGTACAGCACAGCAGGACACGCATCTCTGTCTCTCTCAAATATAAATGTAGAATCGAAAACCTTTATTATTAAAGAAGCTTAAAAAAATAGCTGTTTTACTCCTCAAAAAACAAATACATAATTTAGTTTCGACATTTAATGCACGCTCTATAACAAAATTGCACACATATATAGCTTTTAAAGCAAAGAAGGTTTCATTTTTTAGTTTTAATGAAAAGAACGTTTAATTTATCTAATTAAAAACAGTACTGGGCACCTAAATAATCAAGTTGGTCCGTGTGACCTGTAAAAGGGTGGTGAAACTGCCACGGATGATCTCACACCACCTCAGGGAGCTACCTGTCTGCCAAATCCTTCTTAATTGGGTTTAAAATGATGAGTTTATAAATTTATAAACCCTGCATGACCAGCTCAGCCTCCTTTTCCTGTAACTGTCAATGAGATTTCCTCAAGTGGTACCAAATGCTCATAAACACACACACACACACAACTTGTATACACACAGTGTGTTGAAATCTTAATTGTCTTAATGCACTCCCTCCATTGTAGTCTTGAGGATGAGTACATCTCATGTACATACAGTTAACACATACATTCCTTTGCAGTTTCCTCATTAGGGTGGACCCTAAAAACCAGTCTTTAAGTTTCAACTCTGCTGGTGGTGAAAGCTGGGACTGGCACATATACACTCTCCCACACACACCCTTCCTCCTTCACTCCCCCACAAAGTCCAGGAGCCGCCCTGGAGATGCATCTCTATAAGAGATCACAGCTGGCCTCAAAGGTGCCATCCTTGTCTGGACAACTCTAAGAGTTTCCTACAGTGTCCTCTCTGGGTTCATCTCATCTCTGTATCCATCCGTCATGTCGCTCTCTGTTCGCACGACATCCTCCAAAGTTCCCAGGACTGTGACCTCAAAGTCCATTATCACCAAGAGTCAGGGTGGTGTCTTTCCACAGAAAGCCCATAGCGTGTATGGAGGTAGTCTAGGAGGTGGCACTCGCATCTCCTCCACCTCACTACAGTCCAGAATTGGAGGATATGGTGGAGGATACGGTGCAGGATATGGTGGAGGATACGGTGGAGGATATGGTGGAGGATACGGTGCAGGATATGGTGGAGGTTATGGAGGAGGATTTGTAGCAGGTATAATGCCTGGAGGCTGTGTTGTAAACGACTTTCAGCTGAATGAGAAGGCCACCATGCAGAACCTGAACGACCGTCTAGCGTCCTACCTGGAGAAGGTGCGCTCACTGGAGGCTGCCAATGCCATCCTGGAGAGGCAGATCCGCGAGTACTATGAGAAGAAAGGGCCGATCGCACAGAGGGACTACAGCAACTACTGGAACACCATCAAGGACCTGAAGGACAAGGTACAGTGATGCCTGAAATAATATGAAACATTACTAGCAAGCTCTATTTCAATTATACCTTTGCATATAGCAGCAGAAAAAGAGATCACAAATCATCACTTGCTTTCTCAGAGTTTGATGATATGCCCATAGAAAGCAAGTATCCATATTAATATATTTTCCTATGTTTTATATATTCTACATTTCAGATTAAAAATGCTACCATCAACAACGCCAACATCCTCCTGCAGATCGACAACTCTAAACTGGCTGCTGATGACTTCAGGCTGAAGTAAGTCACACAACTGTTCCAGCACAACAGCAAATCAGCAGATTAGAATGATTTCTGAAGGATCATGTGACACTGAAAACAAATCAGCTTTGATACTGCAGAATAAAATGACATTTTAAAACATATTACACTAGAAAACTGTTTTTAAAATGTCAGTATAACAGGTTTGCTTTATTTTGTTCAAATACATTCAAGCTTGGTGAGCATAAGAGACTTCTTTTAAAAATGCAAAAAAAAAAAAAAAAAAACTAGCAAGTGTGTATTTTAAGACATTGGTTGTGTTTAAACAATGAATGGTGTTTATATTTCCTATGTCACCTTTCCACTAATCAGATATGAGCATGAGGTGGTGATGCGGCAGTCTGTGGAGGCTGACATCGCTAACCTGCGCCGCTTGCTGGACCACACAGCCCTGACAAAGACTGACCTGAAGATGCAGATCGAGGGTCTGCAGGATGAGCTGGCATTTATGAAGAAGAACCACCAGGAGGTTTACAGCAGTTTTCTGATAGATCATCTATGTGTAACTGATCCTAAATGTTTGGACTATTATTTTAATATTATAATACATGATTCTGTGGTATTACAGGAGCTGGCTGCACTGAGGGCACAGCTGACAGGCACAGTGAACGTAGAGGTTGATGCTGCTCCTCAGCAAGATCTGAACAAGGTTCTGGAGGAGATTCGTGCTCATTACGAGAACATCATTCAGAAACACCGCAGGGAACAGGAAGACTGGTTTAAAAACAAGGTAAGACATCCTCTGTTGGTTGTGAATTCTACTTTGCTATCAAACATACTGCAAGACTCCTGACTTCACTGAATAATAAACCACATATTCCAGAACGTCACCTGAAGTAGTGTCTGGATTGTGATCTATTGTTTTTATCTTTTGTTTAGACGGCAGGATTGAACAAAGAGGTGATCCACAGCACAGAGATCATACAGACGTCCAAGTCACAGGTCACAGAGCTGCGAAACACCTTACAGAGTCTGGAGATCGAGCTACAGTCTCAGCTCAGCATGGTGAGACACAAGGGGAATGAAGAGTGAGAGAGATTAGATACATTATCTGAAACAAAGGAAGGAAAACATTACATAAGAGAAACTATGCTTTATTCTCATGTTATTCTCATGTTCTCAAACAGAAAGCAGCACTGGAAAACTCACTGGCAGACACAGAGGCTAGGTACAGTGCTATGCTAGCAGGCTACCAGAACCAAATTAACATGCTGGAAGCCGAGTTGGCTCAGTTGAAAGCTAGCATTGAGCAACAGGGACGAGAATACGCCTTGTTGCTGGACATCAAGACTCGTCTGGAGCAGGAGATCGCCACCTACAGGAGCCTCCTGGAAAATCAAGATATTAAGTAAGTTGATACCTTTATAAAAGTTAATGTAAGTTAAAATCAGTGGAGCATGGATTATGCTTTATTATCTTGCCCAGGAACATCTTAACTAATTCATTTTTTCTTTCTCCTACTCTTCCAGAACTCAAATTCCAGGTAACTGAAATCTCCCTTTGTATATTGTGGTAGAATTGTCAATTTTAGGCAGTGTATGTTGTATATTACATATTAATGACTCTTTCTCTCTTGTCCTTTAGGTGGATTCATCTCAGGTGGATCTCAATCCTCTGGTGGGTCCCACATTATCACATCTGGTGGATCTCAGTCCTCCAGTGGGTCCCACATTATCACATCTGGTGGATCTCAGTCCTCTGGTGGTACCAAGATTATCAAAACTGGAGGACCAACAATCCAAATAAAGCAAACCACCTCCACTTCACATCGTACTTACTAAAGGCACAGCATGTCGTTTAGTGAGACAGTATTCAAACACATACAGACATTTCATATTAAATAGGTGTTAATACACAGATTGTTAAACAGAACATCGAAAGATACTCAATGCTGTGTTTTTGTATGTGAGAAAAACCTGTCTTTGAAAATAAAAGTGCTGTCAAGAAAAAAAATTCCTACGTTTTTTTTTTCACCTACAGTTTTTTAGAATCATTTTGTCACCAATTCTTAGAACCTTGGAGTCATTTCTCAAAACTCTAAACACAAAACATTATTTGTAACAGACTGTCCTATGTTCATGTTGCATGTTGAGTTCATATCTTTAAAGAAGCCTTGCATTTGCAGAAGCATTGGTTCAAATAATTCATTTATCATGAAATACCATAGGAACATTACTTTAGATCACCCACACACAACATACCGATATTTAACTGTTTACGTTTTACATTCATTAAATATAGTTGTACAAAATGTGTGATGCAGCTTTCATTGTGGTTCTACACATTCATACATCATTGTAAAAGACGAGAAAGAAAAGTACAGACACTGGAATCATTGAACAAAATCTGAAAATTAGTGATGAAATAATCAACTGACAACATGGATTTTTACAATATTTAGATAAGAAAAATTTAGATAAGAAAAAAAAAATAGTACATTAAAAAGTCTTCTAGAGTTTTTCTCGCTGCACTTCTATGTTTTCATCAACCTTGTCTTGTGGATTTGGCCACAGGTTCTCATCTTCATTACAATAAATATTTTCATTAGCTAAACTCTTGGAAAAAATCTTCTGGCCTGACAAATCCAGGGCTGGCACTGGTCTCCTGTGATGTCCCTGTGCATCATCCATGGCCTGGCGAACAGTGACTTGTTTGTGAGGGAGACTATTGAGAACCTTCCACCTCCATGTGGAGAACAATTCTTCAGTCGGGTTACAGTAAGGAAAGAAGACTATGGGAGTAAATACAAGGTGGTGAACTGTGGATGGGCCTGAAACCATAATTGCTCTCAGTGCCGTTGCTAAGAGATTTGGGTCCACTGCGCTGATTTTGCTATGGGCCTCCTCAAAATCACATTCAGTGGGGGGTGGTCGGGCCCCCAGTGAACATCTTTCTGGGCCCTTCTCAACTGCTGGGCTCTCAACCTCTCCTCCATGTCTTGGTCAGGTTAAAGAAAGCCTGCTTCGCCAAAAATATGAATGGTTTTCATCAGCTTCCAGCTCTATCACCCTCTAAAAAGACATTTACAGGTTGAGGATAGTGATCTAGCTCATTCTCTCTTGGACAAAAGTGCAAGAGTTCTGGAATAAAATTCATGAACATATTTGCTTTGTTTTACAGTTTCATATTTCACTTTGTCCTAGACTGTATATATCAGTTGGTCAGACAACAACATAAGATACACAAACACAAAATCCTGGGTCCAAATCAGTTTGCTGATTGCCAGCAGAGGCGGACTGACCATCTGTGTGATCTGGAGAATCACAGAACGGCCGGTACTCCAGGACGGCCGGCGGGCCGGCCCACCACCCGCCACGCATGCAGTCATTGGCTGTGTCCAAATTCAGGGTCTACATCCTTCGGAGTACTCATTTGAAGGATGTTACGTCACAGCGCCGCGGCGAAGGATGTCCAAATTGAGGATCCTTCAAATGCAGCCCACAAATACGTCCTCCTTTTCCCCGAATTCGAAGGATGGGTGTGATGGATCCTTTCACGTCCTACCTATACCATAATTATTTTCGGCAGAGCGTATGGCGGACGAAGCGAGCGGTAGCGGAGTGGGAGAGGAGTATGCTTTTCGATGTAAGTTTTTTAAAAACTGGCTTTTCAAAAATATATATATTTTTCAGTGGTTGTCTAGTTAGGCATTTAAAAAAAAAAAACCTTATATAAAAATAGGTTATAATGGCTTACCTGGATATGACTGTCTTGTAGTCTGATATAAAAAAAAACTCTCCAACAACGAGCAAAGTAAGTATTTAATTTATTTAATTGCTTTATTTCTTCCAAAATAATTAAAATGAGGAGAATAACTCTTTGTTTGTCCATTTTCCCGCTTCTTGCTTAGCGCTGTCATGGTTGCTAGGCGACAGGATATGAGCAACGGGTAAGGGAGGGAACTGAAAGAAGGGTACGCTGTCTAAATTCACAAACACCGACTTCCGGGTTTTGCGGTCGTCGGAGGACCCCTCCTCCTTCAACCGGGTAGGAAGGATCCTAAGGAGGATGCAGTCCCTGAATTTGGACACAGTCATTACCTGTTATTTTCCCCCCACTAAGGAATTTAAACACAGTGGAACCCGCTCGTGTCAATTAGCGTTTCGGCGGTGTAACTGCAGAACAAAACAGACATACGCAAAAGTATAAATGCTCACGACGGTGTCGCCTACGTGCGTAGCCCACAACGTACACTACGGCATACACTCGATGCAGAAGTATAAATCGGCCTTAATCTGTTTCACAGTCCAGTACTGTAGGTGGCAGCAATGCACCTTTAAGTTGGATGCCAGCTGCACTGGCCGTGGCCGCCAAGTAAAGAGAAGAAGAATTGGAAGAGTAGGAAGAAACGAACAGCAAAGACGTTAACGTTAGATAGAAGAAACATAGAAAAAAAAAAAACAATATGCATAACGCGGCTGCAGGTAAAAAAAAAAACGAAAGGAAAGGGTGGGGCTGAGAAGGCGAGAGAAAAAAAAATGTGGAATTTTGATTGACACTTTGAAGCCGCTTAATGTCCCAGACTAACTGAAAAATTTCCAGGAGCAGCACCTCGCAGTTAAATATTAGCAGCAGTGAAGAAGTGAGCCAGAGAGCTATGCAGCAACATGCCACCAGTGATGATGAGGGACAGAAAGATGAGCTGGTTCCACAGGCAGATCCAGATCCAAGTATGGAACATGAGAGGAGAAAGAGAGTTACTTGCTAGGGATGATGTTAGGAAGTGATATTCAGGTTGCTACATTTTTTATAATTACAGTAGTTAAAACAGCTAAACTTCAACATTTTAGCTGTGAAATGTAACATGCAGTAGCTAACATTAAGAAATATGTTGTGCTTTTACTATTAAAAATGTTGGTAACATTGCAGCTAATACTTACAAACTTTGATGATTTTGAATACAGAAGTTACATTTGTAATGGTGCATTTTCATTTAGATGTGCTATTATTATCTGTGCAGTAAGATGAATTATTGCATAAATTAAGATTATTAAGTAATAAATTCATTTTAAGACAGCATGGAATAGATTGTATAATATGCTGTTATAAAAGTATATTATATAATCTATTCAATGCTATCTTGGAATAAAACTGGATTTTTTATTTTTTATTCCATCATTTGTTTATTCAGGTTTAGCTTAGACCAAGAGTAGAGAAAGACACCCACTCCAGCTCAACATCTAGTCAACATCAGTGCTATTGCTATAATTTGGATGGTATAGTATCATGAGCCACAATTAAAGTCTTTTGACACTCATGTCTGGCGTTACTGTTGTTGTTGTCGATTTTACGTGCGCCGATTGCTTTGGGCCGGGCCTAGTCAAAGTCCAGGGCCGTTTTTTTTTTTTTTGTCCTAGTCCATCCCTGATTGCCAGACAAATAATTCTCAGGAGTTGGAAATCAGAGGATGCCCCTTCCTATCAGAAATGGACAGTAGAACTCACTAGAGTGTCTGCATTTAACAATGACAATGACAATAATGATATAGAATTGCTATTATATATCTTTGACAGACTTCTCGACATTTCACATCTTTTCCAGGTGGATACATTATTAGAAGTGTTACATGTGCCATGTTTTTGCCAAGTTAAAATGAGTTTGACTGTAAAATGTTTTCATCTCTTTATAAACAGTGTCCTAAAAAGGTCTGGGTCTCTCTGTATCGCTCAGGCTGCACTGCAGTGTCTATTCACAGGCACGATCCCACTACTGATCGACACGGGGGCTTTGACCTGCTCCGTCTCCGACCTGGGCCGGTTCACCCCTCCTTAGACGACCTGGTGGTCCCGAGCTCCCCCAGGAGCACCATATCAATACCGAATTTAGTGTGGACACCTGATCAACATAGTCCACTGCAGCCCAGAACCCCTGAACTCAAGCGATCCGCCAGCCTCAGTCTCCCAGCAGCTTGGATTACAGGCGCACGCCACTGCACCCGACGAGAGCTGCAGCATCAGCGCTGATACTCAATCTAGAGATCACTGACACCTCGAGTACAGCACAGCAGAACAAGCATCTCTGTCTCTCTCAAATATAAATGTAGAATCGAGAACCATATTATGAAGGAAGCTTAAAAAAATAGTTGCTTTGCTCCTCAAAATACAATACAAATACATAATTTAGTTTCAACATTTAATGCATGCTCTATTACAAAATTGCACACATATATAGGTTTAAAGCAAAGAAGGTTTCATTTTTAGTTTTAATGAAAAGATTGTTTAATTCATCCATTTTAAAATATATATGGTAATGATTCACATATATATATATATATATATATATATATATATATATATATATATATATATATATATATATATATATATATATATATATATATATATATATATTTAACTTTAACCCCTCAGGACAAGTTTTTATTACCCTACCATTTTTTTTTAACTGGATGAATGATTTATTTATTTTTTTCAGTGTAGAAAGCTTTACTTTTTCTTCATGTTTTTTACTACATACTAAATAAATATTAAAATATTGCACACATGTAAATAAAATAAAATAAAGTGGTAGAATTGTCAGTGTATGTGTCCACTAGTGGTCTCACTTCTCCACCTCACCGCAGGCACTACTATTCCCACAAGCCTTGTCCCTTCATCACAGTAATTGCACTCCTGTTAATTGCACTCAGGCGTCTTCACTTGATAGTCATTACCCTGCCTATATAATCCGGTCTGTTTCCCATTGTCTGGATGGAGTCCTTACTTTCTGTCACCTAGTTTCCTCGCGTTTCCTAGTCCTTGAGTTCCAGTTCTTGTTCCTGTTTGTTTGTTTGTTTGTTTCTGTTTGGATCATGTTGGTTACGACCTTGGTTGGTTTGACCTCGATTTGGATTACCCTTAATAAAACCACACTGCACTTGGATCTTCTGTCTCCTGTGTTCCCGTACGTGACAAGACATTGATGACTCTTTCTCTCTTGTCCTTCAGGTGGTTTTATCACTGTCTCAGGAGGATCTCAGTCCTCCAGTGGGTCCCACATTATCACATCTGGTGGATCTCAGTCCTCTGGTGGGTCCCACATTATCACATCTGGTGGATCTCAGTCCTCTGGTGGTACCAAGATTATCAAAACTGGTGGACCAACAATCCAAATAAAGCAAACCACCTCCACTTCACACCGTACTTACTAAAGGCACAGCATGTCGTTTAGTGAGACAGTATTCAAACACATACAGACATTTCATATTAAAAGAGTGTTAATACACAGATTGGGACAAGGAACAACAAAAGAATCTCACCTTTGTGTTTTTGTATGGGAGAAAAACCTGTCTCTGAAAATAAAAGTGAATTTCCTTTTTTTTTTTTTTTTGGTTAACGCAGTATTTGACAATAATTTTGTCACCAATTTCAGATCCCTGATGTAATTTCTCAAAACTCTAAACACAAAAAAAATATTTGTAACAGACTGTCTTGTGTTCAAAATGTTGCATGTTGAGTTCATATCTTTAAAGAAGCCTTGCATTTGCAGAAGCATTGGTTCAAATAATTCATTTCTCATGAAATAACAGTAACATAACTTCAGATTACCCACACACAACATAACGTTGATGAGCTTGTTCAAGTGTGTTTGATTAGGGTTGAAGCTGAACTCTGCATGACTGCGGCTCTCTAGGACCGAACTTGCCTACCCCTGTTCTAGACTGTTTATATTAGGTGGACAGACAACAACATAAGAGACACAAACACAAAATCCTGGGTCCAAACCAGTTTGCTGTTTGCCAGAAAAATAATTCTCAGGAGTTGGAAATCAGAGGATGCCCCTTCCTATCAGAAATGGACAGTAGAACTCACTAGAGTGTCAGCATTTAAAAACGACAATGACAATAATGATATATAATTGCTATTATATATCTCGGACAGACTTCTCGACATTTCACATCTTTTCCAGATGGATACAATATTAAAATATTATGTTTTTGCCAAGTTAAAATGAGTTTGACTGTAAAATGTTTTCATCTCTTTATAAACAGTGTCCTAAAAAAAAGTCTGGGTCTCACTGTATCGCTCAGGCTGCACTGCAGTGTCTATTCACAGGTGCGATCCCACTACTGATCGACACGGGGGCTTTGACCTGCTCCATCTCTGACCTGGGCCGGTTCACCCCTCCTTAGACGACCTGGTGGTCCCGAGCTCCCCCAGGAGCACCATATCGATACCGAACTTAGTGTGGACACCTGATCAACATAGTCCACTGCAGCCCAGAACCCCTGAACTCAAGCGATCCGCCAGCCTCAGTCTCCCAGCAGCTTGGATTACAGGCGCGCGCCACTGCACCCAACGAGAGCTGCAGCATCAGCGCTGATACTCAATCTAGAGATCACTGACACCTGGAGTACAGCACAGCAGAACACTAGACTGACATTAGCCGTGGAGCAGAGTTTTGAATAAATATCTTTGGTATTTTTGTGTGAACTCAAAGCTTTAATCTCCAAACAGATCATCACAAAAAGTTTTCCAAACATCTGAACATAAGTTTAATTCAAAATATTATGTTGCAGATTTTTTTTATTCATTTTAATACATCAGACTTTTATTTAATCTAAATTAACTTACCGGTTAATACATGAATCATTTACTAAAATTTTGGATTTTTAGCTTGTCCTTTTACGTGTTTTATTTATAATTTGCATGTATGTTTATCACATGTACACACAGCTCATTAATTCTATTGTGGCAAACTTTGCTGTTTATATTCCTGGAAGAATTAAAATAATTAAGAGACTGAAGTGTCAGGTGTGGCACTGGCTGCAGTCCTGACAGGAACCTCTGGAGCACCTGTGACTGAAACTAATGCATGTTCTGCTGATACAACATCAGGAAATTATGAAGCAGCTGTGACAGAAAACTCTCTTTAAACTGGAAGCTCAGGGACTTGACCCTGTGTATTTTCTTAATCCATGTTACTGGTCTTATTGAGAATATTTTTTTAATTTATTTTTGAATTTGAAATCATTACTTATTGTTCCTGGGATATGCTCACTTTTCTCTGCTGTTATGTGAGGCAGCGCTGCAGTCGAGCCCATCATTCAGATCTGCCTCTATTCCACTACACAATGCTCACTTTTCACAAGAAAATCAAAAACTGATGAATTAAACACCACTTTTTTCTTGTTCAGTAAGCTGGAAATCACAACAGTTTGTACGTTGTCCAGTTTGCTCCATGATGTATGTGGTCAACAAACATGCAAGTAATATTACCAAATACATATTCTGCTGCCTAAAGCCAAAGCGGCAGATGCTACCAGGGTTTGGGAGCTTCGCAGGATGTTTCTCTGAGGCACGGAGCGACAGTGACAGGAACCTCTGGACCATGAGAGGATCTTCTCGGACCACTATGGCCATCACATGGAGCTCTTCCACAAAGCTAACTGTGACAGGGCATTTTTGGGACTGTACCTAAAGTAACACTGCCTGATGCTTGGCTTGTGCAAAAACTAAATCCAATTGTATTAGTCCAATCTTTCTTTCCTATTTCTGTAATGTGTAAACAATCTTTAAAAAGTCAGTAAATCAAAATCCTACACATGACTGAATAATAATAAATGATAATTCAGCGTGCTGACAGTGGGCCTGTCCAGTCAAGAGATATTTAAAATGTTACGGTTTTTCTTTTAGTCAGTCATTTAGTCACTTGTGCACATAAAATCAATATTTTGAGCAAGTTACAGGCATGTGCTCCATTGTGTGGTGCTGTTTGTACGAATTGTTTTGATAAATGCACATACTGGTTTACAGATATTGAGAATGATTCAAGAAATGCACTACTGTAAAGCAACTGAGAAAAAGTCAGTAAAACATCTATGATTTAACGTGTAAAACAGCGCCACCGGCTGGTGATGGAATGCAGATGTTGAATATGAACAGAAATGTCACATATCTTCCAGAGAGAGGCGATATAGGACCAGTCATTTGTCACGATATACAGAAGCAAATGCAGCTGCTGAAAATATCTAGTTTAAAAAAGGTTACACATTTGAAAGTGAGACTATGTCAAATCTTTAAATAATCTTAACTGATCCACCTGCAGGTACAAACACAAAAGTCTGGGTCTCGCTGTATCACTCAGGCTGCACTGCAGTGTCTATTCACAGGTGCGATCCCACTACTGATCGACACGGGGGCTTTGACCTGCTCCGTCTCCGACCTGGGCCGGTTCACCCCTCCTTAGACGACCTGGTGGTCCCGAGCTCCCCCAGGAGCACCATATCGATACCGAACTTAGTGTGGACACCTGATCAACATAGTCCACTGCAGTCCAGAACCCCTGAACTCAAGCGATCCGCCAGCCTCAGTCTCCCAGCAGCTTGGATTACAGGCGCGCGCCACTGCACCCGACGAGAGCTGCAGCATCAGCGCTGATACTCAATCTAGAGATCACTGACACCTCGAGTACAGCACAGCAGAACAATAGACTGACATTAGCTGTGGAGCAGAGTGAACTAGTTTTTAAATATGCTTGCCGTATTTTCACAAGTATTACTTTACAAAGCTCCCATCTGTATCCTTTTCAAATTTGAAAATATTATTAACTCAAAATCACAAAGTAGCCTCACCACACCTAATAGCTGCTTCACCCAGACCTTTCATTTGGAGCTGTTCTCTTTTATTTTAATACTTTTTTATTTTCATTATTAACCATCACAAGGTCCTCGTTTCCTGTTTACTCTAAGGGTCTTTAAAAATTGAAAGAGTAATTGTAAAAAAATATAAAAAATTTAAATCATACAAATAATATATCCGTTTATTCATTATAAATGCTGTGTTTTGGGAGATATATGAAGTACTTTTGTACCTGTTTACCACAAAATTCCTCAACTACACCAATAGCTTAAATGTGTATTTATTTTTTAAATGGAAAATCACTTAAATTATTATCTTGATAATTTACTTTAACTTAATTTATTAACTTTAATTATCTTAAATTTAAGCCGTTTCTGGATATTGGTTTAGGAGTAGAATTCTGCCATCTGCTGGTTAGAGAAATACTTCAGTTTTTGAAAGAATAGTGAAGTGATCATAAATATTATATTACTGTTAATATTTTTCAAGTGAACGCTCGAAATATAATCTTTAGGTACTTTTCTTCCAGATTGTGAAACATCTTCAGCATGTGACTATAAGGAGGATGACAAGCAGCAGATATTAAGATCCAAGTTCTGAGGTTGTTTATGCACTGAAAACAGCCATATGCTTGTAAGATAAATAAAAATCATCATGACAAGTGACAACCCTTTGACAGTATTGTGCACTAGGGTGGGAGGGACAGCAGGGATACTGAGATCAATACTAGATTAATAATGATTTGTTTTTTAATTAAACTAACATTTTGTATTATATTTTTTGTCAGAACAGTTATTGTTATGAAGGGTATATTAAGTGTTAGTTGTTCTGAAAGTTATTTAAGAGTAAACTCTTTCGAAAGAATAAAACTCTTATTTAACTAACATGCAAATAACACTGAAGTATTCCTTTGTGTGTGTGTGTGTGTGTGTGTGTGTGTGTGTGTGTGTGTGTGTGTGTGTGTGAAGATGATGAGATGAGAGAGAGAGAGAGAAAGAGAGAAAAGGAAATGAAAGGAAAGGAAAATCCAACAAAACAACAAGAAAGAGACAAAAAAAAAACATAGCAAAGGAGCAAATTATGAATAAAACTAAACAACAAAGCCCAAGATCCAGGGTCATAAAAATAGATCAAAATGTTAAGTAATAAACAAAATAATACAATATAGAAAATAAAAAATTAGATTATTACAGTAATTTAGTTTTTTTTTTTTTTTTTTAATTTCTCTGAGACATCATAATTTCAGGACCGTATGCTGTGACGTGCTCTGTCCGCTGCTGTCCTCCTGACCGACAGAGGGCGCACGTGCGCGTCATAGTGCCATCAGGCCCTGAGCGTCGAGTAGTCAACTCAACACCTGTAACAGCTAATTCAAAACATAACGACGCCAACTCTCCTTTCCCATGGAGTATTTTTGACAATGCACCGGTAACTCAAAACAATTCATATCTGTCAACATATCAGAGGACTTGCGTTAATTACGAATAGTTATTTTGTTTCAGTGTCATAAAAACGACTGGTCTGTTAGCCAGCTAGCTAGCCAAACAGCGCACCTTGTTTTGTGCCAGTTTCAGAAATTAAATATGATTTTAATTTAGGAACTGAGTGTGTTATAGTACATCGTGCTGAGTGAATAATTTTGTAAGGTGTCCTATATTTCAGAAATGATTCAGCTAGCTGCTAACGTTAAGTCTGTTTTTAACAGCGCTGTTCTATTCAAAGTCACGTCATATTTAAACTTATGCTTTCACTTCCGACTGTTTGCTTATGCAACAAAAGCTTTATTTTCTTGGGACGATCCACTTAAGGACTGTCCATGCGCCCTGCGAAGAAGTCTTTATGCTCTGTTCGCTTAAAGTATCTAAAGAACCGGTTTTTTTGCCTTTGGCTCTCTCTCTCCGTGTGCGTGTATGTGAGTGTGTGTGGCTGCTTGAAAATAGCGTCAGAGATATTTTTAACAGTCTGCTGTCCGTCCAGATATGTGACTTGTGTCAAATGCCGTCGTTCCATTGCTATGCAGGGTCTAGATTCAGAATGCCTGACCATAAAGTCACAGAAAACACAGCTCTACAAGTACTGGAGAAAAAAAGCTGTAGAAACAAATATGACTCAGGAATTGCTATAGATACAAACATTTTAATACAAAGAAACATTAAGTAACACATTAAATAAAAAAAAATGACATTTTGAAGTATAATTTTTTTTATTATTATTATTATTATTTTCATTTTTTTCAGTGTAGTCTCGTATCAGGTCCAGGTCCCAGTTGTTGAAAGATCTGAATACGAGTAATCTGGTTTTGGAAATTAAATGTTTTGCTGTTCAGGAACAGGTAATTAAATTTATTTTATTTTCCTGCTTTTTTATTATTATTATTATTTTTTTTTTTTTTTAAGAAAATACCTTATCCAGAAAATACCTTATCCACGTTACTAGTGCTCTAAATTTAGATGTAGATGTGTATATAAACAACAAGCGGTAGAATAATAAACCCAGGGTCACTGTGTTTTTCAGTTTCTTTTAAAGAAAGCTAGGCTTCTTAGAACTGTAAACTGTGAACCCTTATGCTGGGCTGAAAATCATTTACCATGTAAACATCTCATTATGCTGTATGTCACCAAACGGGTTCAATCTTTTTGTCAACTTCTTTTCATTCAATTAGCGCAGGTTTTGTATTTGTTGTTAGAACTGGCCTCATTGATTTCAGCTTTTGCATCTCAGTTTTTGAGTGAAGAAAAAAAAAAACATTATTTGTGGATGATTTTGTTGTTCTCTCAAAAATTAAGGTTCATAAACTCATTACTGCATAAACAATAAGACCTACGATCAATCTGTTCCAAAAAATTAATATTTATTTATTTTTTCTTTCTGGGAAGTTGTTATACACTGTGTGAGTAAAGTTAGTAGGTTTTAATCCAGTGTGATAACATTACCATTTTTGGGGTGGGATCCTCTCCGGGTCAAAAAAACTGGAACACAACATAAAAAAATACATAAATCAAGTGTAAAATATAAATATGAGTATACAACCCCTGTAGCTAATACTAATGTCCATGAACCAATTTAAAGTTTTGTTACATTTTATTCCATCCATGATCCCACCCTTCTGATGCAATCTGGATATTTCAGTTTTTTTGGGATCTAACGTATCTCAACACTTCTGAAATGTTTTGACCAACATTATACAATAGTGAAGGTTTAATTAGTTTTTCAGCATCTTTTTTTCAACCCAGTTCCAAGAGTTGGTCCAATCCAAATCCATTTTCTTTGGAATCTTATGGTCGTG
Organism: Carassius auratus; assembly: GCF_003368295.1. Lineage (NCBI taxonomy): Eukaryota > Metazoa > Chordata > Actinopteri > Cypriniformes > Cyprinidae > Carassius > Carassius auratus. Next base: position 5,581,960 of record NC_039278.1, on the reverse strand, counting down.
ACGACATTGAAAGAATCTCTTTTTGTGATTGCAGGGAGGTTACAGGTGTAGCTGGGGTTTGGCAGCTATGACCATGGTGCTGTGTTGGGGTGGTCTGTTGGTGTTGGTGGCCCTGTCCCGGGCCCTGGGCTCTCTGCAGCTTTCAGAGGATGCTGCTGTGCCAGATGAATGGGTCCTGCTCCATGTCGTGCAAGGCCACATTGGGGCAGGAAACTACAGCTACCTGCGTCTCAACCACGAAGGACGTATTATCCTGTACATGCAGAGCCTTAAGGGAGACGCAGATCTCTACGTCTCTGACAAGACGCTGAGGCCAAACTTTGATACCTACAAGCTTCAGTCTACCACCTGTGGCCAGGACGTGGTGGTCGTCCCAGGGGATTTTGTTAGGCCTGTTGGGATTGGGATCTACGGACATCCATCCTACATGGAGAGTGAGTTTGAGATGAGGGTGTTTTACGACCAGACGGCACTCACAGAAGAGGAAGTGGAGAAAAACTCGTATTCCTCAGATGAGACTCCTGGACAGTCTCAACACTCTCAGGGCCCCGCGGACGGGACGGAAGAAGAGGAATCAATCCTGTGGACTATACTGATTGGGATTCTTAAGATCATACTTGAAATTTTGTTTTGATTTTGATGTCCAAGCTGCCAACATAACACATTTGCCACAGTTATAATTTTTTTTCTTATTTAGATCAAATCGGAAGGTTTTTTTTTCTTCCAGTTTTGGCAAAGAGCCAGAAATGCTTTGCCTGGGGTTTTGTTAAAATCTTGAGTTGCACCATCAACACTCTATAGAGAATATGTAAATATCTTCTGACGTTTTAATACGCAAATTCTGAATTTGTTTGTCAAATTAGATGGCATATCAACACGATTGAAATGTCAAACACGAATTCTCTTATATTTTATTGATGGAGTTAAAAACAATCTGTTGTGTGGTGCATTTGTCTGTCTTTTACTGACCTGGGGATGTGAATTTGAAGTTTTAAACTGCACTATGCAATCACACAAATCACCTTGTTACGAAGGTCATACTGTTGTGCCTATTGTGAAGACAAGAGTCTGTTGACTAATAAGCCGTAAAGACTTTTATGCACCTGTAGTTGTAAGATACAAATAAAACGACTTATTTTTGAAACTTGTTGTGTCCAGCTTCACTTTGTGTTCAGGGTTTTTTTTTTTTTTTTTTTTTGTGCAAATAGCAAATTGTTAAGTGCTTTGATGTTGCTGTGTTTAGTTACTGTGTTAATATACTATGATATTTTATAAATACTTAACTAGATACAGCTGTATTAATATGTATATTAGCTTCTATTTTTTTTCTTTTGTCTAACAATTTAATGAGTGTCAATTTTAGAACTTGTGGGATGGATATTACATTTACAACAATGCACCTTGCTCTATATATGTAAATACAAAAAAAAATGTAATGATAATAAAAACAAAAGTAATATAAATTAAAAAGAATGCAAACGTTGTGAATAATTTTATTTATTTTTAATCGTTGTGCCTGTTTGCATTTTAAAGAGGATCTCTATTTATTCTTTAATTTCATCGAATGTACATTAGGGTTTTTTTTTAATTATCAATCTTTATGTATTTTCACACATAAAAGACCAGCGTGTGATTTCACGTTGATTCTGTGTCGTGCTCTAGTCCTCATTAGGATCCACACCCAGTGCTATTAAAACACCACACATCATAGTAAAGGGCCAGTTATCAGTCATAATAAGAATGCACAAGTAAAGTATAAAAGAAAAATCGTGCACACCCCGATTTCTATTTATTATTAATAATTCAGGAGACAAAACCTACAGTCTATGGGCAAAACACAGCTCAATGCACCTAAAAGTTGTAAGCCATCCGCCATTAAACGCCAAGAAGAAGAAGAAGAAAACACAGCTCACGTCATATGTGAGCGACGGAAGCGCGCGCACTGAGAGAGCACACCATCACGACCTTCTGACAGGGAAACCCAATATTAATGTAAGACGCTGAAATTATAACAGCGGGGCTCCTGCTCATTTTAATTAGCCCGCATCATGTTTCGTGCTACGTTGGCGTTGTGTGGAAGAACGGCTGTTAAAAGGGTAAGTATGCGCATTGATGTTTGTATTGCGGGCAATAACCATGCAATATATTGCGTGTGAATATGATAGTGATGGTCATTCTGGAGCAACATCGAGGAGTCAACTCATGTCATGTGTTTTCTCAAACCAGTTCATCTCATCTGTCTCCGGAGAAAACGTACTTCCATCTAATTTGCGACTTCCATCTAATCTCATTGGAGTCGGGCGACAAAGTAAGCAAAGCTTTCTTATTTAATAAGTAAATATAATGCATTACTCCCCATTATTTCTCTGTCTCCAAACTACTGTAGTTATAAAACTGCTGCCAGAATAAAACTGTGAACTTTCTATTGTGATCTATACATCTCTTCAAACAAATGACAGACGGAGAGCCTCTATCAATTGATAATATTGTTAATATAGTCAAATGATCTCCAGCACAGCAGTGAACTGAAGATGTGTGACTCTTTCTGTAGAGAGGGCCTCTCCGGTGGGCTCTGATCTTCCAGTGGTGCACAGATGCGAGGCTGCTCTCCCAGCTCACCTGGCACCTGTCCACACCTGGCTGGAGTCTCTGGGAAGCTGTGACTGTGACCCTCTCGGTGTGGTTGACCTGCACCCTGATGTCTTCTCCGTTCCTGTCAGGTACCTGTCATTTTATTCTGTGAAGTATTTTTAGGCTGGAGTTAAGTTTCAAACTAATGAATATATGGTTGTTCTCGTTTCTGTTCATAGGCTGGACATTCTTCACGATGTGGAGGTCTGGCAACGTAATTTCAAACGAATAGTAAGTTACTACGTGGTGTACATTTATGCTTTCTGGTGTTAACTTTGCTCTTGTAATGCGCATTAGAGGCATAGTTTCACCCCAAAATGAAAATCCTCCGGTTAGCCAAGATGTAGATGAGTTTGTTTCTTCATTGGAACAGAATTGGAGGAGGTTAGCATGACATCACTTGCTCACCAGTGGATCCTCATTGAATGGGTGCCGTCAGAATGAGTCCAAACAGCTGATAAAAACATCAGAATAATCCACAAGTGATCCACACGACTCCAGTTCATCAGTTAACATCTTGTGAAGTGAAAAGCTTTGTGTTTATATGAAACCAATCCATTGAACAGTGTTGCCAATGGCGCATTTTTCATGCTACTTTAACGCTGTTGCAGGGGGTTGTTTTTCATGTACATTGATTGTAGTGACTCTAATAACATGGTATAAATGATAATTTTACCAGGGGAACCTCACTAAATAAAGTGTTTTTTTTTAAATCCCTTGGAACACCCTCGAAACACGATTTGGCTAGTTTTGAGTAGCAATTGGGTGTTTTTTTTTTTGTGAAGACCTGGCAACCCTGCCGCTGAGACAGTTTAAAATTTAAACCACTGCTTCTGGCTAAAATACAAGTCCTCTATCCATAAAATTGCTGTTTCCAGATAAAGCATTGAAAAAAAAAAAACATTCTAAACAAATATGTTGATGCATTTTAATGTGAGAGGACAACCAGGGATTACCTTTTTCACTGGAAAATGTTATTTTGAATTCTGGGTTTTGGCAAGAGTGCTGGTCTAAAGTTAAAACACTTTAATGATGGATTTGTTTTATACAAACATGCAGCCCATTCACTGCAGATGATTCATTTGTAAGCAAGTGATGTAAAGCTATATTTCCCCAAATCTGTTCCGATGAACAATCTCTTCTACATCTTGGATAACCTGAGGATGAGTAAATTTCCGGCTCATTTTTATTGTTGAGTGAAATGATACTGTCCCAGTCATATTCTATAAATCTATTTTTAAGTTTATCATAACATATGACAGTCATTCATTATTTGACTATGGTAGAGCCATGCAAAAGTCAAATCAAGAGCTGAAGTCAGCGGTGGAGGCAGGAAACCATGGAAGCAGAAAGGAAGCGGCCGAGCACGGCATGGAAGCATTCGTTCTCCGCTGTGGAGAGGAGGTTGATTTGAGCTTCATCTTAAAAACACAGATGTATGAAACTATCACTGCACTCACTGAAGTACTAAACAAATGCTCCTCTTTCTCGTTCAGGAGGAGTAGCTCATGGCCCACGGGGACCGACCAGCTATTATTACATGTTGCCCATGAAGGTGCGGGTGCAAGGACTGAAAATCGCCTTAACTGCCAAACTGGCTCAGGTGAGAGGAAGCACACTCTTAAAGTTTTACTTGGTTTGGAATGTGCTGCAGTATGAATAGTATAATGTACTAATAAAATATTTCTTAATATTTTAATACTTGTTTTATGCTTTTGGTTTTTAATTTTAGTGATGTGCTTGTTATGCATATTTTTGTTGTAGTTTTTCTGTTATTGTTTAGCCTTATTTTTATTTAAGTTTTAGCTCTAGTAATTTTAGGACTTATAATTTGAAATTTTTCATCTTAAGATTTATATATTTTTTTCAGCTTTATTCCAATTAATGGAAATTGTTTTAATAGTTTTAGTTAACAATAACAACACTGATACACTTATATCAGTACTAGCGGCAAAATGGTTTTCTTCATAAAAGTTAGTTGAAATGTGAAAAGTGAACGTCTTTATTTCTCCAGGATTACCTTCATATTGTGGACTCACTGGAGATTCCCACTCCAGACCCCCACTACCTCCTGGAGCTGGTCAAACACAGACAGTGGGGGGATTCAGTCCTCATCGTTGATGTGTAAGCATGCAGATGAGGACGCATATGTCTTTGCCAACCTGATATACATATTTGTGTCCTATAGTGAAATCTTTTTTTTGTTTTTTTTTGCATGCATGAATTTCAGAGGTGATGAATTCCCTCAGAACATTCTTAAGGCGACTGAAGATCTGAAAACAGTGAATATCATTCCAGCCATAGGTAAACATCACCGAAAGATTTGAAAGCTCCCTTAATCAAATATAGAGGAATGAAACCATTGCATCAGAGCTCTTTCATGATCTTAATACTGACGAGTTATGAAGGTAAACTTTGTTGTTTGGTGTTTACAGGTCTAAATGTCCACAGCATGCTGAAACACGAGAGTCTGGTTCTCACTCTGGAGGCTGTCAAATTTCTTGAAAAGAAGCTTCTTTGGCACGATGTGCGTTACACTCCCCTGTATCCCTTCAAACTCCCATACAGCGACCTGCCATGAACACAGCACAGACTTCAAAGTATTAAAAGGTTTATTTCATAAAAACAATGATCTTGAGGTCTCATTTCACATGTACAATGAATAAAAAAAAAGCATTTTAATGAATAAATAATGTTATTAGACATATATGAAAGATAAGGCATAGATCTCCCATCTTAGAGCAGAACGCTTCTTCTCTGTTGGAACCACATAAGTGTTGGGGTAGTACGTCTTCTGAGGTCTCTGCTACAGAGAAAGAAAAAAAAACACTCAGAATAAAGGAATTAGACAATTCTGTAAAAAAAAAAAGTATATGTAACTTACTGGTGGAGGCTGATACGTAAGTTGTTCCTGAGGACAAAAACAAAAGAATATATTTTTTAATAAAAGAAATCAAACTATATTGTGTATATATATGCATCTACTAAAAAAGAAATACATGATTAATGATACCCTAATGACCCAGGTTTTAACATCTCCCAGTCCTGCTTATACTGGAAAAACCTGATAGAGGATCCAAACACATCATGATCAGTCTTGAATCGTTTATTTAGTTTATAAAGATTGTATATTAATATAAAAGTATGCCTTACTTTGCCACTGGATCAGTTTTCTTCAAGTTCCTCATGTGAGGATGATTAAAAACTGGCCGTATAACTGAACTGAATCCGAGTGTAATGCAAACTGACAACCACGAGTCAAAAGAAACTGAAACTAGACATGAAAAGTGGACTTGCATGACTTTGGACGAAGTCGGACATCACTCTCACTGTGGGATCGAGTTTGTTGAATGGACAAATTTAAGATTCAAATTCGAAACCGTTTAGGATTGTTAAGTGTGAAAGTGTTTCTGACCATGCCTCTGATGTATTCTTGGAAAGCATCGGTGGGTTCCTCTGACACAGAGCTGGATCTGGCAGTATAGCTTCTGGTTTCATCAGTCTCTGAGTCATACTGCACACGAAATGCACCAATCCGCATACGTTCCTGACACTCCTCCAGCTCACTAACTGTACCTACAAAACATAAGTATATGATTACACACATGCATAATCTATAATGACTTCTATTTCCAATGACTGCTGTTCCTTTTAACTTTTTATTCATCCAAGAACCTCGAAAAAAGTATATTGGTTCCCAATAAATAAGTAAAAATTAAGAAGCAAAACTGATCATTTAAACATTGTTGATAATGCTAATAAAAATTAAACAAAATAAGCATATTAAAAGGATTTCTGATGGATTATGTGACACCGAAAACTGAAGTAATGGCTGCTGAAAATTCAGCTTTGCCATCACAGGAAATAAAAAAACCCAGTCATTTTAATTGTAATAATATATCACAACATTACTGGTTTATAGAATTTTATGTTGAAAAAATTATCAAATGCAGCCTAATGAAACCTTTCATTTGTGGTGTATACTATGCACATGCAGCTTTTCTGTTTAAATTGAATGTCCTTCAAGATTTGCTCAATGTGTTCTGTAGGAGAAGCGTTGCAATGAGGTCTTGTAACAATAATGACACGTAATACTTTTCTTTTAATGATGTTCTCTGTCATTACTTGTCTCACTACCATCCGAAACTGAGTGAAATATTGTAGAAGGTCCTTCCTCTGTCTCCAGCCTGTTGGGTGCTGTGGAGGGCCGAGTCGGTCTGTGGGCAACTGAGTGCTGTGAATACAAATCATAGTAGTGATTCATACCAGAGTCTCCATGATCATCCTCATTAAACGTGGAGGAGAAAATCTAGATATGGAAAATATGGATAAGTTATTGGTTAAGTGTGCTAAAAAAATGCTTTAACGTCACATGAAAGCATGAAGCAGGAGTGTTCTCTTCCCCCTCTTCTTTAATAAGTGCAGGTGGACTCTTGCCGGAGCTGCTGTGAGATGTTGGAGAAGTCCACTCGCTGGAGCTGTGACTCTGACTTCTCATGACGAATCAGATTTACAACATGACTGCACTACTTCAAGGCAAAACATGTTCTATAATGTGAAAATGAAATGCCCCCAAAAAAAGCACTGACGAGGATGAAATTTCTTCTCTTCTTCCTCAGGCAACTGAAGAAATTTGGTTTGAGCCCACAATCATTATACAGCACATCAGCTGCTATCTAACAGCAATACTTACATCACTGTCAGTTATATACAAGTCAGTCTATATCTCCTGTGCATACTGTGGTTATTGTGTTAAATGTGTGTAAAACGTGAATACTTGTGTTAAATGTGTATATTGTTCATGTTTATATTTATACATATAGCCTACTGTAAATTGTATTTAAATCATGTTGTTTGTACTGCCATCATGGCAGTCTTGTACATAATAGTTTCGCACGATGTATGACAATACAGAGAGATTTGAAACCGTTAACAATATTATCTGACCTCTCTTTGTTTGGGAATATTTCTGTATCCGAGTGAAGCCAACTGCTGATGGCTCTCCTCCTCAGAAAAGTCTAGACTCTCCATATTTTTATTAACAAAATAAACATATTCGATATTAGTTATATAAGTTACTTCGTATTTTCTGAAGAGAAAACATCTATCTGCTGAGTGAAAACAAATCTGAACTTCCTCAATGTAAGCAACATAGTGTAACGTTAGAAATAAGAAGGCTGTTGTGGAAAATTATAAAAAGAGAACATACGGGAAGTTTAAAGCACAATGTTTTTTTTTTCTGTTTTCCTCAGCTTTAAATGCTCATGTTTGATGGCTGTTGTCTTCAGTACCAAAACAACGGCGGCGGTTCCGTTCCAAACACACAGATGGCAGAGGAAGAAAGCGCGTCCATGACTGGGTGAAAGCGCGCTCTCGTGTACGGGAGACCTCTGATGACTTTAACTACACTATATTTTTATTACATATTTAATTACAGATTGATTGATCGATCGATCATTTGCCTTATTATTAAGCGCCTTTTTTTACTGTCCTTTACAAAGTAAATATCAAAATATCTTCCATAACATATTGGATCTCGTACAATTAAAAAAGCTTTCATTTTCACTTGATTTAATTTCTCTTCAGACAACAGCTCGGTAATTCCATGTTTCTATGCATAAAACAGTATTGTAGTTACAATGGAATCTTGGCGGAGACGAGTGTTATCATATTTAAATTTGGTACGAAGTTATACTACCTTTAAAATACTGACAGCCTGGCCAAAAAAAGAAAAGAAAAGCAAGGATGACCCGAGAGTGGTAAGGTATTGTTTACGTGCGGTACCCGGAGACTGGGCCACGCCTATTTTACGCAAACCTTTGAACTCCTGTCCAATCGCCTTCAAGTTCCCAGCACGGCTCATGAATGAAAAAACATGCATTTTTAATACTACATCGCCTGACTGGTAGATGGTGTGGAGGTTTAGTAGAGGAATATTGACAGAAAAGCCGTGAAGCTCAACAAATCTCCTAAAAAGGACTATTTTTTCCCCCTTCGAGTCATCAGAGTGACTATGGCGCGCGCCGGGACCCTCCGCGCGCCTCTACTGCTGATTTCACTGCAGTTAGTCCTGATCATCTCTGCGCAGGTAGGAAACAAGGGCTTTCTTTTGCATTAGAGATGGACTGTTCACATATGCACATTTCGGAACTTTATGTCGTATATTTCTCGTGTTAAGCGATGCCTAGTTTCTTCATTAAATGTGTCTGAATTTCCAAGTATCTCAGAGTCAGAACATGGCTTGACATATGGAAGTTATGTTCAGTAAATTGGTCCAGGTGTGCACAGCTGTTATCACTTTCCCAGGATAAAAGAGAGCCAGTGTGATGACCACAGCATCAGTCGCACCTTCAATGGCTCCATTGTTCTGAAGACTAAACTATTGGGATTTCAGGATAATTTTTTTATGCTTTATTATAATTATTATTTCTATTTTGTATTTTTTTTAATTAGAGGGGGCCAGTTGGTCAAAGAGGGCCACCTGGACCTCCAGGGCCTGCTGGCTTTCCTGGCGTTGATGGCATTGACGTGAGTCGCATATCAATCATTTGATCTCTCAGACACTCTGATTTCTCAGCTTATACACAATTGGTATTTGTTTGTAGCCTCGAATAATGACTTTTCTTTGAGTAATTCAGTTCGTTTTTGTATGACTTAAGGGTGACAGGGGACCTGGCCCTGGCCCAGATGGCCCCCCAGTAAGTATTTTTATTTTTCTCAACAAAAGTGAGTTTTGCATATCTGAAATGATGTGCTGCAATCCATTAATCTGGTGAATTCGACAGGGCCTTGACGGAGACAATGGCAAGGATGGATTAAATGGCGTTCCAGGAAAACCAGGAGCGGATGTGAGTCTTGTTCTATCTGTTTTGTAACAAGATAAAATCAGCCTTTAGTTACACTTGCAGCATCAGAGCCTGCGAGTGTAGTTTGCATTGGAGGGGTCTGACTGAGGGAAAATGTAAAAGCTCCTGGATGGAAAAAAGAACCAGAAGGTGAGAGGAAAGAGAAAGCAAAGAGAGCCTCATACTGGCTTCCTGATGGAGACAGAGGCCTTTTTGTATGATTACAGAGCCACGGGAGCTGATCTGTGTGCTGAGCATTAAACCAAATACACCACCTCCTTTGTGGCTACCCTGAGCTTTATCATTTAACTAGCAATATCATTTATATAAGAATTATCGCAGCAAAAATAATTTTCTGAGTGTTTTTGTCTTGTGTTCATATATGTTTACTTGAGACCCAGAATCTAAGATATCAAGAGACTCCTAGCAGTGACTATATCATGAATTATGTCTATTTTTATTTTATTTTACACCCCTGGTAATTCTATATTTTCTTTAAAGCAGGAATGAAAACAAGGTTTAACATCTTTTTACCTCAGTTGTGCTTCTAATGTAAATGTATCTTGTTTACATTAATAAATATGTATTTATTTTCTAAAATAGAATAACTGATTTTTTTTTTAATTAATTTGCAGAGTAACCTATTATTTAAGCATTACTTTAAACAGTCAGCAATATATAAAGATGTTATATCTTTGGTTGCATTTCTTTGCATTACTTTGTAAACAAAAAAACAAAAAAACAAAAAAAAAACCTTTATAATATCTATATTGCAGATATATATATATATATATATATATATATATATATATATATATATCTTTTTTTTTGCCTTAATGGTTGTATTGTATTATTACTGATGCAAATAATTTATGTTGGTAGCTATCATTTATATAAATAGATATGTTTCCTGTTTTCCTTAAAGTGTTGAATACAGGTACCTGCATCAGTCCACTGTACATATATTAAAGAAAATGTGGGCGGGGTTTGCTACTTAAAGTCAGGGGATTGTTAAATGTGATTTCAGATTGGTTGAAATTAACTATTTTTTTTTAAATGTCTGTGTGTGTAATGCAAATAATTAATTTCATGCAATGTGTTTCATACAATATTATCAAAGTTAAATAATGATAAATAATGAGCTCTGAAATTCTTTACCATAAGCTTTACCATAAGTTCAGCGGTTGTCAAATCAGTGAATAAACTAACAGACATTTGATCTGCAGTGAGTCCATGCTCATAGATGGTTTTGTCTTTTTAAGGGTTTGACTGGGCCCCGTGGTGAACCTGGCCCTGTTGGCCCTCCTGGACAAAAAGTAAGTTTAAACTTCCACATAACAATAAGTGAAAAAAAACACATTAACATTGTGTTTTTAAATTATTAAGTCTTTATTGTGAATGGCTGTAGTTATAGTCACTGATGCATCATTTGAATAAGTGAAAGAATTAACTCGAAATCAATAAAGTTCACTTGAAAAAAACTGTGATTTGACGTTTCCTCTTTACTAGGGCGAACCTGGTGAGCCAGGATCAAGGGGAGCCCCTGTAAGTAAACAATTCAAATTCTTTTATCTTTTATTGAAACTAATTTGACTCTTGTAATATTAGTGTGCTGCTAGAATAATCAGATCTCAATAGGGATGTTTTCGGTTAAGTTTGTTAACATGCATAAATATTCACTTTTCAAAAAGATATATCTATTATAAGATGGCTATACACACTTTTAGCTTTTGCGAGCATTAAGGAATTTGATAAAGTTCAGGCCATTGACCCTCTAGTCCATTCTGTGATGTAATGCTGCAAGGATATACAGTGGGTACAGAAAGTATTCAGACCCCCTTAAATTTTTCACAATTTGCTAAAATCATTCAAGTTCATTTTTTCCCCTCATTAATGCACACAGCACCCCATGTTGACAGAAAAACAGAATTTACATTTTTTGCACATTTATTAAAAAAGAAAAATAATCACATGGTCCTAAGTATTCAGACCCTTTGCTCAGTATTTAGTAGAAGCACCTTTTGATCTAATGCAGCCACGAGTGTTTTTGGGAAAGATGCCACAAGTTTTTCACACCTGGATTTGGGGACCCTCTGCCATTCCTCCTTGCAGATCCTCTCCAGTTCTGTCAGGGTTGGATGTAAACGTTGGTGGGCAGCCATTTCCAGGTCTCCCCAGAGATGCTCAATTGGGTTTAAGTCAGGGCTCTGGCTGGGCCATTCAAGAACAGTCACGGAGTTGTGAAGCCACTCCTTCGTTATTTTAGCTGTGTGCTTAGGGTCATTGTCTTGTTGGAAGGTGAACCTTCGGCCCAGTCTGAGGTCCTGAGCACTCTGGAGAAGGTTTTCGTCCAGGATATCCCTGTACTTGGCTGCATTCATCTTTCCCTCGGTTGCAACCAATCGTCCTGTCCCTGCAGCTGAAAACACCCCCACAGCATGATGCTGCCACCACCATGCTTCGCTGTTGGAACTGTACTGGACAGGTGATGAGCAGTGTCTGGTTTTCTCCACACATACCGCTGAGAATTAAGGCCAAAAAGTTCTATCTTGGTCTCATCAGACCAGAGAATCCTTCAGGTGTTTTTTAGCTTCCTTCAGGCCACTCTGCCATAAAGCCCCGACTGGTGGAGGGCTGCAGTGATGGTTGACTTTCTACAACTTTCTCCCAGCTCCCGACTGCATCTCTGGAGCTCAGCCACAGTGATCTTTGGGTTCTTCTTTACCTCTCTCACCAAGGCTCTTCTCCCCCGATAGCTCAGTTTGGTTGGACGGCCATCTCTAGGAAGGGTTCTGGTCCTCCCAAATGTCTTCCATTTAAGGATTATGGAGGCCACTGTGCTCTTAGGAAGTGCAGCAGAATTTTTTTGTAACCTTGGTCAGATCTGTGTCTTTTCACAATTCTGTCTCTGAGCTCTTCAGGCAGTTCCTTTGACCTCCTGATTCTCATTTGCTCTGACATGCACTGTGAGCTGGAAGGTCTTATATAGACAGGTGTGTGGCTTTCCTAATCAAGTCCAGTCAGTATAATCAAACACAGCTGGACTAAAATGAAGGTGTAGAACCATCTCAAGGATGATCAGAAGGAATGGACACCACCTGAGTTAAATATATGAGTCTCATCAATGGTTCTGAATACTTTGGACCATGTTGTATTTCAGTTTTTCTTTTTTAATAAATGTGCAAAAAAAAAATGTCAACAATTCTGTGTTTTTCTTTCAATATGGGGTGCTGTGTGTACATTAATGAGGAAAAAATGAACTTAAATGATTTAAGCAAATGGCTGCAATATAACAAAGAGTGAAACATTTAAGGGGGTCTGAATACTTTCCGTACCCACCTTATCATTTTGAAAAATTTATAATTTTGTATCATTGCATGTTACTTTGTTAACAGGGTGTTGGAGAGGATGGTGAAGCTGTAAGTGCATAATATTTCATTTGACTGTTATTTAGTTTTTATTAGGGGAATTAGTTGATACATTGTTCTTATGTTTTTCATTTAGGCTCTCTAATTGTTTTCCTTTTTCACTGAAGGGTGCTGATGGGGAAGATGGATTACCTGGAGAGCTGGGCAAAGTTGGACCTCCTGTATGTAAAGTTATTCCATTATCCAGCCTAAACAATCCAAAAACACATTACAATAAAATAGATGAATCATAAATGTGAGTCTCTGTCTCTGGTTCTGCTGTAAAGGGAAGCCGTGGACCGAGAGGTCCTGCCGGGGCGCCAGGATTGGGAGGGCCCAGAGTGAGTATTAATGTTAAGAACTTTATGATCATTCACTAAAATATCCAGCATTCATAAATGGCTCCAAAAGGATATTCCCTCTATCCACAGGGCCCTCCTGGAGTCTGGGATGGTAAGGAGCTGGTACGTATCTTCAAGTCTTAAATGTGGTTACCTTTGCAATGCGGGTCTTCAAAAGGTCTTCATATCTAAAACATGCGTTTCATTTTATTTTTATGAATTCAAATACATTTGACTTTTAGTTAACCTGCTGTTACACACAACTTATGTGTTCTCAAAAGTAAAAGTGAAAAATATGGCCATCAGCCAACTGACCTGTCTGTGTTGTTTTTCAGTGTCCAAATGCCTGTACTTCTGGCCTGACTGGTTACTCAGGTCTTCCAGGCATGAAGGTAACTTTTAAATTAGATTGAATTTAATTAATTCACATTTTCTGGATCCTCCAACAAGTATTGTTCATTCTGGTGTTCATCTTTAGGGCCACAAATGAGTCAAAGGTGAATCAGGTGAACCAGGAAGACAAGGACATAAGGTTATAGAGTCATAAGTTTGGTGTGATTCCGGTTCTTCCCTTTGACAAATATTTTTCGGACTATAAGTCGCACCTGAGTATAAGTCACATCAGTCCAAAAATACGTAATGATGAGGAAAGAAACATATGATTCGCACTGGACTATAAGTCGCATTTACTTAGTAACAAGAACCAAAAGAAAACATTACCATCTTAAACCGCGAGAGGGCGCTCTATATTTTCAGGAAGAGGCTACAGGAGCAGTGCGCAGCATAGAGCGCCATCTCGTGGCTGGAGACGGTAATGATTTCTCTTGGTTCATTTCTCTCGGTTCATGTCAAATTAATTTTTATAAATAAGTCGCACATGACTATAAGTCGCAGGACCAGCTAAACTATGAAAAACGTGCGACGTATAGTCTGGAAAATATGGTAATTAGCACAATGTTTAATAATTGTTGTATGTTTACTAATCATTTCAAAAATAATTGCTAAGGTACAAAGATCCTGTCTGGTGTGGAATTTTGTTTCCTTTCTTTTACATCTTACAGGGTGAAGAAGGAGACCAGGGAGCACCTGGAGAGTCAGGAGCACAAGGAACTCCTGTAAAAAAAGACATTACTTATCTATTGTTCTTTATGTCAGATGTTAGTGTACTGTTACTCAACATCGCTTTGTTTGCTTGTTTTGTTTTTATAGGGTCCACAGGGTCTCCGAGGAATCACAGGGATGATGGGCCCTAAAGGGGACAGGGTGAGGGTCAAAAGGTCTTCATATCTAAAACAATAACAACGATATCTTTTGAAATGACCAAATGTAATTTCTTCTCCGTTAGGGAGCTCGTGGGAATGTTGGCGACCTGGGCTCTCAGGGGATTCAGGGCGCTCCTGTAAGTGGCGAAATCAAAATGACTGAATGTTACAATAGAAGCCACCACAAAGTTTTGTTCTTTAACCTCATTTTGAAATATGCATATTTGATATACATTTATATTCATGTTAATTTGAACTTAATAGGCCCTTTTCATATTTCAAAAGTTGTTTGTTGATTTGCTTTTGTTAAGGAACACATTAAATAAAAACTGTTTTAATATGGAATTAAATTTTTAAAGGGTGATCGGGGTCAGAGAGGAAAAGTAGGCGAGACTGGACCAAAAGGAGCTCAGGTGAGTTGTCATACAACAACTAAACAACACACGCATTGTGTTTATCATGACATATCAACAGTTCAAGGAGACTCAGCAAGCTTGACTCCTTTTGTTATATTTTTTTACTTCTTTCTAGGGACCTCGTGGGTTGCAGGGACTTACGGGTTTACCTGGACCAAAAGGAGAGACTGTAAGTTAACTGAGTTGCAGTGTTATTGATGTTTTTTCCATATTGTGTTATCCTAAAGTGATTATAGCATAAAATTGTATAATTTTGGTAACTTGTAACTTGTGGTGTAGGGTTTGCCTGGGGTGGATGCTCGAGACGGTATTCCAGGACTGCCTGGAGTGAAGGTAATAACTTTAATTTGTGTATATAGAGAAAAATAATTTACGTCACTGATCGTCTCTTTCTGTAGTGAAGTTTATCTGCGTATTGTTTTAGGGTCTTCCTGGGAAAGTTGGCTCTCCCGGTGAGGCTGGACTTCAGGGATTTCCTGTGCGTTTGACCTTTGACCCCCTGTTCCATATGCAATTAGTATTCATTGATATCTACTTGTGAGACGACTGAGAATGGTTTGTATTTTTGATCATTTCTTCTTCTTCAGGGTTTGCCAGGAATTCCAGGAGCTAAAGGCCACATGGGTGCAAAAGTAGGTAATTCAGGTGTGAATTGTTAAGAGTGCATCTTTGTCAAAGTTCTCTTTTTATTGATTTGGTTTAAAGAGTTTTCTGTTTTAAATGTGTGCTGAGATACACTATCATTTAAAAGATTGGGGTCAATAAGATCTTCAGTAAGAAGATATATATATATCATATTTTTTTTTTGAGTATAAGTCGCATCAGTCCAAAAATACGTCAAAATGAGAAAAAAAACATATATAAGTCGCACTGGACTATAAGTCGCATTTATTTAGACCCAAGAACCAAGAGAAAACATTACCGTCTCCAGCCGCGAGAGGGCGCTCTATGTTTTCAGTGTAGACTACAGGAGCACTGAGCAGCATAGAGCGCCCTCTCGTGGCTGGAGACGGTGATGTTTTCTCTTAGTTCATGTCTCTTAGTTCATTTCTCTCGGTTCATGTCAAATTAATTTTGATAAATAAGTCGCACCTGACTATAAGTCGCAGGACCAGCCAAACTATGAAAAAAAGTGCGACTTATAGTCTGGAAAATACGGTATATATATTCTGAAGAAAATGTATCATGTGCTTCACAAAAATATAAAGGAGCACAATACTAAGCATTTTTTTATATGAATAATAATAACCAAGAAATCAGCATATTAGAATGATTCTCTTACTGATTATTTGCTCTATTATCATTTGAATTTAGATTTAGTAACCACTGCATTGTGATCACGATCCAAAGATGCTACATACATACAGCACAAGCAGTTATTTTTTATTGCAGTTGGATTACATAATTTCAAAATTTAAAGCAAAACACATATAAACACTACTTTAATTGGCATTATATGGAGGTAAGATGAAAAGAAAATGTAAATTGAAACTTTTGTGGACCCTCAAGTCCAATTCAATTTTATATTTATATTTATATTTTTCTTCCAATATTTCAAGAATCACAAACAGTGAGCTTGATCTGTCTGGTACAGTATTTTCACATTTCTCCTCTTTGTGTCCATCTTCAGCATGTCCTGTTTCTGGCCACTGTTAACATCGCTTTTACAGACTTTGTAATATATCGACACTTTGCAAAATGATTGCAATGTGTTCTGTGTACAAGACTGGAACATAGAAAGGATGAAAATAAAAGGTTGCAAATTGCATGTAACAAAAA
The DNA here is from genome assembly GCF_003368295.1 of Carassius auratus. Lineage (NCBI taxonomy): Eukaryota > Metazoa > Chordata > Actinopteri > Cypriniformes > Cyprinidae > Carassius > Carassius auratus. Next base: position 5,565,279 of record NC_039278.1, on the reverse strand, counting down.
CCGACTGCTCTGTGCATCTCTGGTGTCCATTAGCTGGATAACCTTTATTTCTGTCTTTGCTCCAGGGAAATACTGGTGGTCCAGGTGTGGCAGGTCTGATTGGAAATAATGGAAAAACAGTGAGTCACGCTTATCCGTTTGTTCCCCACAGCTTACAGGCCTATGGATGAGTGAACATCTTCTGATGTTTTGATTTCAGGGTGAACGTGGGGAGCAGGGAGAGGTGGGACCAGTCGGACCAAGAGGTGGGCCAGTGAGTATATTTCCCCTTGTATCTTATAGTGCCATGTAAAGAAATGCATCAAGTCTATAGTGTTTTCTCTTCCTCCGCAGGGGGAGAGAGGAGTGAGGGGTCCTGATGGGTCTGCAGGCATTCCAGGTGCAAGGGTGAGTTATCAGAAACCACAATTCAGTGTTATTATTAGAAACCCTCCATTATATTACCTTAAAAGATGCTATAGGACACATTTAGACACTAATAACACTCCTGGGTAAAGCTTCATAGGCATTGGAGCTACAAAGGACAGAGAAAAATGCTGAAAGAGATGAAGGACAGTTGAAAGAAGGTAACATCCTTTAAACTCTCAAAGGGCCTGTCCCAAAAAATTGTTTGCGATATGCCAGTGCTACTGAAGTTCAGACTTGAAATAAGAAATCAAAAGATAATTTTAGATAATGGCTTTTGAAGATATGTATTAGAATTGAAATCTGCAGATGCCAATAGATAAAGTGCAGCAAAATAAAGACTTAAAATCATATTTTGGATGTCTTCTTTCCACTACTCTTGAACCACACGGTATGAAAAGTAGCCCAAAATTTCATAACTGACCAGTACATGAAAAAAAGAATGGTTTTGCTTGTAGCGTCTTACATTAAAAAATACCAAAAAGGGAAGAATATTGGGACCCAGTGACTCACTCATACTTCTAGAATTGCACGGTTGTATTACAACACTGTCTAGAAGTTCCACACCAAATTGAACACAACCAGAAACATGTTTCACTTGGTCTTTGTTCTCGGAGTCCTGTCCTGTGTGCTCACTCTTATGCTGAGGAGCTTAATAGTGCTCCAAACTGAAATGCAATCTCTTTAGAAAGCTGTGCTGAGCTTTAGTAATCTGCTGGTAGGGGCATGAATAGTATGTTGTTACTGAGGCCTAGAAGCTGGGGGTGTTTTCTTTAGTAAAGGGAAATTGAGAGCAGGACGGGGTTGAATGAGCCCTCTGTCTTGCAGGAATTCCTTCAAGCAGCCAGTGAAAGGTATCAGGCTTAATCATAGTCCACATTCATCCATACACCTCAGACGTGCCCCGCCAGCACCCTGCTCACAGAACTACAAAAACAGTTTTGTTTTTTAGGGCAGATGTGGTTGTGAAGCAGCTACGGGCACAGGCCAGTGTTCATGAATTTGTGTTTATTTATGTGCGTCTGTGTGCGTATGTATTTTACAGGGGGCTAAAGGAGATCCGGGCCTTCCTGGTCTTCCAGGGCCTGCTGGCTTCATTGGGCAAAAAGGCGACAGGGTAGGATTGTAAAAGCAGAAAGTGCTCTCAAAAAAAAATAAAACTCAGTCTATGATCAGAAAAAGGTACCATTAACACTGTTTACAAACTATTTTACTATATTGTGCAGAGTATGAAAATGTATGCATGCATAGAAATACATTTAAATGACCTCTCAAAATTGCCAGAATGTGCAGTATGCAGTAAATATACTTGGTGTTACATCCTACAATGAAATTTGTCCTTCAATATCATGTGTGTTAAATGATAAGTAATTTTTACACAAAATTAAATAAAAAATTGCTAATTTCCTGTATCCAATCCTGAATTCAATTTAATGTGGGTTAAATATGTTTAATACACCCACTGAATTAAACACGTAAAGTGGTGAGATCATGTGACTTCTGAATTTCAGAAACATTATATTCTTTACTGTGGATCTTTAAAACTAGATCTTCTGTGTAACAATACTTTCAGAAACAAGCTGCCAAATTAAAAATAACTTGAAAAAAGAAAAAATCATTATATTTTACATAGCTATGTTTAAGATTCAAGATTAAAAGCAACTTAACAGCATCTTATTTTTATCATTCTTCAGGGCGCTGTTGGTCTCACTGGTCCAAAAGGAGAGCAAGTAGGCAAACAATTTCTTAATATGTAGAATTTTCGTTTTAAAATATTTAACATAAATAATTTGATCTATATTCTAATGCATGTAATTTAGGGGCCACCTGGTGAAGAGGGAACACCTGGAGAAAAAGGAGATGTTGTAAGTAAAAACAGCACAGATATTTTAATGTCTTTTAAGGTATTCAGGAACAGGTCTTGACCCCCTTGCTGAATCCTAAACTCAATGTTGATTTAATTTCACCAGGGTGATGAGGGAGAACCAAGTTGAGAAAGGATCGGTGAGTTTGCATTGAGAAGTGATGCTGTTGTGGTAAGCTCTAGAACTATCCCATGAATGTCAACACAAAATATATATACATTTTAATAAAAAACTAGCATAGTATATCAAAGATATTACAATAAATCATATATTTCCAAAGTTTGTACTACATAACATGAAAAAGTGCAGAAAATTCAATGCTGGCCACCTTAGAAATGTATGAGTGTTTATCTTTTGTTGCGTTCAGACAGGAAAACCCGGAGAGCCAGGAAATAAAGGGCCAGAGGGTGGGCGTGGCCAACATGGACCAGATGGCCTAGCAGGGGAGCCTGGCCCAAGAGGCATGCAAGGAGACCGAGGGGTACCTGGACTGCCTGGGGCACAGGGACGAGCAGTACGGCGGTTTTAATCATCTTATTACTTAGGCCTTAATTATGTGACACTTCTATGATAGAGAGTTATCCCTTATACGTTGTTGGGGACGTTTTCGTCCACTAGGGGGTAAAGTTGAGTCTTATTTTGGCCACAACTTTCTCTGCGTTTCAGCTAATGGAATGATTTTTGGTGACAAATCTTATTTTGACCCATATTTTGGGAATATGCTTTGAACTTTTTCAAAAACTCAATGGTACACTCTGGGCAAATTCACTACCCTTTTGTTATGTTCGTGGATGAAAAGATCCACTAAATTAAACTGCTGTAAAAATGTATCAGATAAATATTTTTTTCCCATTTTTTTTTTTTTTGCATAAATCTATTAATCAACTTCAGTCCTGATCAAAACTACCAAATGTTTAAAAAAATGCCAAGATTTTAACTCTTTAATTACCAAGTCCATATATTATGTCACTGATTTGGGAAAAAAAACCCCCACAAAATTACATATTTTCAATATAAAAAGTGATTGTGGACTGGATTTTTTTTAACCTTTTATCACAGGATTTGCTTTGATGCATTGTTAGGTTTTGTGCAGCATTAGATTTTAATTTTTTCTCCCTCATTTGTTGTTGGTGGCTGTTTTTGCCCCATTGACTTCCATTATAACAAAATTTTTTGATTGTAAAGCCATGACACCATATAATCATGCATTCTTGATTGTTTGAGGTTTTCCCTTTTGGGAAGAGGTAAAATGTGTTACTTTATATTTAATTCCAACTGGATTTCTCTGTACTAAACTTGGTTGGCAGACCGTCAGGAATTTTACATCAGTGTGATCTAAAGTGATTTTCTAGTGTGTTCTAAATTTAATAAGGAAATATTAATAGTGTCCACATGATTTCCCTCCAGGGCCGAAAACCAACAGATGAACACATCAAGCAGGTCTGCATGAGGGTTTTGCATGGTCAGTATTTTGATATCTAAACAGATATCTACAATTGAAAGCTTGACTCATTGAATGATTTTTGTTTTTCGAATGGTTTTGCCATTTCCATTTTCCTCACAGGACAGCTTGCCCAGTTGGCAGCCAGTCTGACAAGGCCGGAGTCAGGCATCACTGGGTTGCCAGGTCCTCCTGGTCCCCCTGGCCCTCCAGGGCCCACTGGAGACAATGGCTTCAATGGGCATCCTGGAAGCAGAGGACTGCCAGGTCTCAAAGGGCCCCCAGGGCTCATGGGGAGGAAAGGGCCCAAAGGTACGAAATGATAATGTTCGAGACATTGCATTGCATCGTGATGGTGAGAGATTTCCCCGCACAGATTTTGCAAAGGTTTTATTTAGTCAGACAGATTTGCCATGTTTACCAAAAGAAAAGTGGTTGGTTTGAAAGTGACTTCAATGTGAGCTGTGCTTTTCTTGACAATACCCTTGAAAATGGAAGGTGGACCAAAATTTTGATTTTCTTTAATGTCATCCCACTGTAAGCTTAATAATGATTTCATAAATACCATGCTTTTAGTGTAGATGAGTGTTTTGACATTGATGTCAGCCAATCTGTGGCTACTTGGAATACACAAATATATATATATATATATTTTTTTTTTTTTTTGGTTAAAGCTCTCATATATAATGCTCCCACAGCAGAACAGCCTACCTATAAAACACATAATTTAAAATCATTACAATGCTAATATGTTAACCGATTCCAGAGGTGTCCATTCCAAATGCATTCTCTCCACTGGTTGTTGATTGGATGGTAGTAGATCTGAATGGGAGCTTGCAGTCAATTGTAAGAAATTAAATCATTCACCAATGTGCCACAATACTGTGGAAGCATTGGCCATGTGTCATTTGATGTGTCAACTCTGTGTCATGTCTATTTACTCCTACATAGCAAAAAATCACCTACTTCTTACATTTTTTTGTCTTTTTAAGTATATATATAAATATATATATATATATATATATATATATATATATATATATATATATATATATATATATATATATATATATATGCATTCTTAAATCAAGATACATTAAAAGCAATCAAGTTGTAATTTCTTATCATTCTGCTTTTCAAGTATGTTTAGATGCGTGTACTCATAACGAAAAACTTTTTTTTTTTTTTTGCAGTGCATCATAACTAATTTTATGGTTACCTGCAATTTATTATTGGCATTTAGCTTTGTTCTATTTCCTATTCCTAGAACAAATCTGGGATTCGTTTTAGAGATATGAAGCACCAGCTGAGAGCCCTAACTCCTATATAACACTGGAAAACCTTTGCATTCTTCTTATTTTAGGTGACCAAGGTGACAGGGGAGATAGAGGGCCCACAGTGGTGGGATCTAAAGGTATACCGGGACCACCAGGGCTCCCAGGTAAGAGCAAGGCCTACGGCTCGTCTAATATCCATAACTGCACTAAATGTTAAATGGTCTTTAAATCTCTGAATATCATGCCTCTGACTGCTGGCCTGTTTCTCCATCTGTTTGTCTAACTGCTCTCAGGTGAACCTGGGAAACCATCATATGGCAGTAATGGGCGTGATGGTCTGAGAGGACCAGCAGGTGTCCCTGGAATGCCAGGTGTGCCCGGGCCACCTGGTCCCCCTGGACCTAACGGATACTGCGAGTCATCTCAGTGCATACTTCAAGAAGTTGCAGGTCCGATGTCCATCAAAGAGTCCAACATGAAGGGACCAGAAGGTCTATGAGCTGACGACCATCAGCAAGCCACACTTCAGAGCCCAGCATCTCTGGACAGGGAAACTTGAGAGACTAATGGAGTGACTCCCTCTACGAGGAGATATCGGTGTTGATGGTATAATCAGGTGTGATTGTACTTTCAAATACTAGTGTGAAGCTGGATCAATTCATGTTGGGATTCCCAGTTTCATTCAGTCCCTTTTAACAAAGATTATTTTTAGGACATACTTTTGTATAGTTCTAATATTTCTTTTAAGAATCAAAATAAACCTAAATTGCCCCATAAAATGCAATTATAGCTTGCAAATAATAACATTCTCCAATTCAATTTCATTTGAATACACTTTATATTCTTTAGGTCCAGGATGCATACAGTATGCAAAATCATGCCGTCATGAACTGGTCACTTAACAGGACTTTAAATCAGTTTAAATCAGAAGGGGTCCTAAACTTTGTACATTTGTCAATATTGCATTGATAAAAAAAATAATTTGCAAGCATTTTATTAAATCATTTTCAGGTTGTTTTAACCTTAAACATTCTCAGATTTTGTGAAAATGTATGTGGTTCTTTGCAGTGAGGAAGAGGTCTTGATGTTTAATCTATTTAGGAATTTTCTAAATTATTTATTGTAGGAAGGATTGATGTGACACTGACAGTTTTGAAAAGGGAGAAAAATAAAATAATTTTGATAAAGTGCTGCATGTTTTTAATTTAAAAGTTAAAATCAAGCTCGGATGAGGCAATATGTTCCTTATCTTTATTGTACTCGTATTGTAAACTTGTAGCAACTTGTCTTTCACTATACTAAAACACATATCCATTGATATAAATAGGTGCTTTAACAGTACACATAATCAAATACCACACATAAATCAAGTATCGAAATATTAAGTTATTATATCAAATAAAAAGGCATAAAAATACTGTAGACATTGAGGTCCAGTTTTAAGCCAATACACAAACATCACACTATTGACATGGCAGTAATAGGTAAACAAAGTTTGGATAAACAACAAAAACTAGAACCCCGCCCTTCAATATATTTATGTAAAGCGAATTTATTTTCCTCAATTTTTTTTTTCCCTCTCTTCTTGATTTTTTTCTGCAAAAGACATCGATAAACCTCTTTAAAATGCCACTGAGAACTCCTCCACCAGACGGTGTCTTTCTGCTGTAACAAGGCATTTATTTTAGATCTTTTTTGGAGGCAGGCATCGAATACAGATAGGCTGAAATCATCAATAAAAAAATGAAAAAGAAAATGAATGAAACTATTTTTTTAATTGAACCCTTTAGACTATAAAGCATATTATGTGTTTGGCAGAGGTGGGATTTGACCATGTTTCACCAACCAACATAAACACTTTACCTTGCTGAGTCTCCACAGGAAATACATAAAACAAAGAGAAGGAAGAGGGACACTTGTAACCAAATAAGCTTAAAAGGATAGTTCATCCAAAAATGGATATTCTGTCATTTTCGCACCCTTAAGTTATTCAACACCTGTACGAGTTTCTTTTTTCAATTGAATACAAAAGAAGATATTTTGAAGAATACAGGCAACCAAACAGTTCACGGTCCCCACTGATTTCCATAGATTGAGGAAAAACACTATGGAAGTCAATGGGGACCATCAAATTCTCTCTCTCTCTCTCTCTAAAATCTCTTCATTTGTGTTCAACAGAAGAAATAAACTTATACAGGGTTGAAACAACTTATTGATTTACATTTTTGGGCAAACTATCCCTTTCATTATTGCAACGGTATTTTCACAGTTACCAACTAAGAGAGCAAACTACTTATGCTAGATACAAACTCCCATTACACATTTGAGAAAGGCTGTTTTGCAAGCTGTTACTGAATGCAGCAGTTGTTGCGGTGGCCGTTGGAATCCTTGAATCGAAGACGCATTTTGGGACGATATTTTTCCAGATAGAAGAGCTGCTTGCTGTTAAATGCTCCTCTGCGCTTTCTGGAAAAATAGATAAAAAGAAATTAACATTTCACTTTAAGAATGGAGATTGCATGCTGACTATTATTCTTATATTATTTTCATATTTAATACAAAGTTATCTCACTGTCGAATGAACTGAACAGCATCCTCGTATTTCATCCCGCACTCAATCAGGGCCAGAGCGACCAGAACTGGGGCTCTGTTGGAAAGAAAACAAGTAAGATTTCTATGCAAAGCTCAAAACATTTAAGTATATTTTATTAATGATCTTGAATCCTGTAAAATGACCTTCCAAGGCCTGCAACACAATGTACGGCAATACAGCAGCCTGGCTCCTCCCTAAATTTAATCCGAAGAAGATTTAGCCAATCATCAACAATCTGGTTAGGAGGAGGAGCTCCATCGTCAAAGGGCCAATCCTGCACAATGGCAAAAATTTGCATAAAAACATCACCTGAGATAAAAACTGACATTTCTATAAATTTTCATAAAGGTGAAGTGGTTAAAGTGGGCTTACCAGAACTTGAATACCCTCTTTAACGACCAGGTTTGCATCATACGTGGCCTCACACACTCGAACGACTGTTGTCACCCCATATTTCTTCAGTTCCTAATGGATGAATGTCATGTAAGTGATGTTATGAAGTTACTGTAATTATGAGGTTTCTGTAATCATCCAAAACAACACTTTTAGTGTGTACAGACCATTTAAACCAACACTCACCTCAATGAATTTGTGAAGCGTGGCATTAGTGGGATTGTGGGTAATGAGGAATCTCATGTTTTTGTAAGTGATCTCCACTGGGGCAGGTCTATTCATACGAGCCATTTTTGAGTTTTCAAAATAGCTCAAAAATCTCAAAGAAAAATGGGAGAAACTCTCCAATGACAAAAGAAAATCTGTCCAATTAGGAGAAAAAAAGGTATTACCTAGAGGTGGGCGGGATTAATAGTAGAAAAAAAAAAACAATAGAGAAAAAACAAACAAAAACCTTCGAAAACAAGGCTGGTCCTCTGGTGAAAGTGAAGACGCAGGGCCAACGAGGGCAGTGAACTTCAAGAGATTTTTTTTACCCCATCCAGAACCGCTGACTGCTGTGGACGCCTGCTCTCCAAGCCCGATCGCGCCAACGTTAAAACTCTAACACAAGTCTCTCTTCTGATGAGGTAGCAAGGCTAGCCGTTCACTTCTCTGCATAAACGCCGTGCTGAGCCTGGCAGTAGTCGCCGCTGTCCTTCAGAAACTCCATAAATGTGTGACCCAAAACACCACAGAACTGCTGCAAGGACATAAGAACAGAAGCACAATAGGTCAGGGTCCATGACTTCATTTATCTTTTTCGTTCTGATTTAAAGCAGCCATTCTTCCGCTTGTCCAGTTGGGCCAGTAGCTGATTCCTATTGGTCCCAGCCTATATTAAAATATTATAAAAAACTGTTTGTGTGATTTTATATATAATCCAAGTGGATGCTGCAGACTGGTGGTGGATGAAGAGATACCCCCCTGACAATGTAAAGCACTTTCGAGTACTTAGAAAAGCGCTAAATAAATGTAAATATTTAATTATTCGCTAGCAATCTATTTTACACACAGAAGCTTATTTTATGCACAAAATTCCTTGCTAAATAAAGAAAATTAATGCTTAAAAATGCACTACAGAATCGATATTCATATGAGAGAATACAACATCAGTATACTTCAGAATCTATCCGCCCATCTCTACAGGCCAGGGGTCCTCAAATCTAGCCCAAGAGATCCACTTTCCTGCAGAGTTTAGCTCTAACCCTAATCAAACACGCCTGAGCATGCTTAATGTCTTCAGGATCATTAGAAAATCTCAGGTAGGCGAGTTTGATCAATGTTGGAGCTAAACTCTGCAGCGCATTGGCCCTCCAGGACAAGATCTGAGGAACCCTGCATAGAGTAAAGACCTAATTCACAAAGCTCATAAAAGCATGAAAATCAACCATATTTCCCCCCTCACAATGACTCAAAGGTGAGTCAATACGCGGTGTGTGGGTCATTGTTTCAGAGGAAACACTGCTTCGAATGGGAAATCTTCATCCCAGTCCCGTTAGGACACACGCGTGCCCCAGCAGCTCTATGAGATTACCACATACTAACCCTCTTTAGCAAATCGCTTTAAAAAAGACACAACAAACGTCATGTAGTAGTATTAACTTAAATCTACATGTAATTCAAATGAAAGGCACAGATGGTTGGAGGAGTTATTTTTAAGTGTGACTTTATGGAAATCAAGTGTAAGGGCCTCAAATGAGGCCATTAAAATGTCCAAATCCACATTTTATCCGAGAAGCAGGTCACGATTTGAAATGCGGCGAAATTCTACAACCGATTAAATGTTTATACTGCGCAAAAACAGATTTTAATACCCAACACATCAGTATATGCAAATTGATAAAGACTGACACAAAGGCTTCCGCTCGGCTAGTATTAGCAACGGGTTAAAAAGCTCGCGGATTACGTTAATTTTGGACAAAAACGCAACATACACTCTCTTTGCTGGCTACATACTTTAATTCCCTTCTAAATTTAATCGATTAAACTGAAATAAAAGAGCGAAATGTCGTGCCTAGTTCTCTCTGATGGATGCAAGTTAACGTTAGCTGTCAGGCTAACACCGTCGCCAAGCGATTATTTCAACGACATTATAGCTGTAAAATGTACTTTTATTATAACATAAACGTTCTTTTTTTTTTTTTTTTTGTAGATGGTTACGACAAAATAAATTATTGTAACGTATATATAAACTGTAGTCGACAACAAAAGCTGTTTTGCTCTTATGCTAATCAGCTCACAGTTCGAAATTGAGACTAATAAATTAACGTAACGTTACTCAAAAAATATACTCTCAATCCGCGTCATTAAAAAATATATAGTTATATGTTGAATTGTTTGACTTACTGGAATATGCTTACTCATTGAAGATTGTAGCTTAATCATTAAGCCGCTCCGGAGAATATTTGTTGTGGTGTTTGACCATACAGCGCTGCCGTGTGACGAGCGTCTCCGGAAACCGGTTACAGCTGGACTCCAGAAACCGCGCCCTACCGCGCTCTCCATCGACACACATCATATCACATAGACTTGTTATTAATAACAGCAGTTTTATTATTATTATTACTAATATTTTATTAAATAAAACGTGACAAAATCAAGTAACATTAATTTAATTATTAATTAGAATATTCATATTATAAACACATCCTATAATTTAAAATAAAATTAGTATTATAGCCATGATACAAAAAAAATAAATTAAAGAATATAAAATAAACATTATTTTGATTACATTCATATTGTAAACATCCTACATGTTCATAAAATAATGATGATGATAGTAATACTTTTATTAAAAAGATAATTAAATTTGAACATGTAAATAAATGTATATATTAATATATATAATATATAAAAAAAATATATAATAATAATATATATATATATATATATATATAATAAATATATTTTATTATATATATATATATATATATATATATATATATGATGTTTTTATATTCGAAACATCCTAGGATTTTCATAAACTCAATTATTTTCATATATTTGTATTTATGTAGCTGACGCTTTTATCCAGAGTCGCTACAAGGAGGAATAAATACAACCGATTAATCCTGAAGGAGCTAGTAATACTAGCAGTGTCTCAATGCCTAATTTTAAGAATAGTCTTACAAAAAAACACACATAAAAAAACATTTTGTTGTCATCTTTGAAATATGCCTTTTTATTATTTTCTTGGCAACAACAGTGCTTATTCAAAGGCATGTCACTGTGTTCATTTATGTTTCAACTATAAGCAATGGCTTTGGTGACCTTTTAGTCAAACAACTGCATCTTTACTAGAGATTTAATGAATAATGAAAAACAGCTGATGTGCAGAAGCTCACAATAGGAGAGTGGGACAGAACAGACTGGACGGTTCATACATTTGGTTGGGGTGAAAGGGAGCAGACTGCTTTGATTTAGACTCTGTTAGTCAGTTGTGTGAGCAACTTTGATTGGGGCATATGATTACGGGTTTCCAAACAGTCTCATAAAAAACCCTGAGCATTATGCAGGACTCAGAGGAATCCAGAAATATGGTAAATACATTTTTTTATTATTATTATGATTATTATATACCTTTATATATTTATTTATTTTTGAAACATGGTCAAATTGAATTTGTACAGTTAAAGTTATTTTGTATATTGTCTTTAGGATATTTTCAGTACTCCATGATTTTATGTTATTGTGAGTTCATTCTGAAAGGAATCAATTCAAAATTCGTAAGGAAAAAATTCCAGACCAGATGGATGGAGTAAATATGAGTGCAGGAAAGAAGGGTGCAAATCCAAGAGAGAAGCGTCTTTCCTCCTCTACCTGGGACAGAAATGGGACGTCCGTACCCTTAGTGCCATCAAATGTACCAATTCCAGGCACCACAAACGAGCCCATCCTTATTTCCATCGGCCCTGCCCACCATTGTCCCTCTGTTTCTGGTGAGTCCCAGGAGCAGGGTCTCTCGAGAGAAGACAACTACAACAGGCATGGATGGAGAAGGGAAAATATGCAATACTACCAGTCAACTGGTGAGGGTGGCATCCCCAAACAAACAATGGATGAACTGAAAAGTGTGTTGCATGAGAGCTCCCTACGCAGTGCAAAAGAGCAAGATGAAAGAGGGAGCTACCCTCCAGGTCACAGAGTGGACTGTAAGCCAGACCAGATGCCATCTAAGAGTTTCAGTACCTTCAAGCCCCTTTCAGAAGCGAGGAGAGCATCCAGACTAAGAGAAGGAAGTTCTGGCTGGGATTCAGCTGGGTCTTCGATGACCGATGGACCTCCCGGCAGGTCCTCTGGTATGAGTTCACCCACAGATGAGACATCCCATGGGGATGAAGCTGGCACATCACACTCAGGTAAGAAAGATGATTTACGGTTGACTCAATTTAACACATTTACGTTAACCTGCTCATCATTCATCTGTGTGTTTGTTACTGTATATTCCTAACAGAAAAGGAAAGTTCACAGGCACTCTCTTTTGCATCTCAAAGCTTCATTTCTGATGTTGAACACATAAAACAACAAATTGCCCAAGAAAACATAAGCTTTGTTCGCTTTGAGGCCACTGATCTTCATGGCGTGTCCCGATCCAAGACAGTTCCTGCTCGATTTTTTCACGTAAATCTTTTTAAATGCCTCTTATAGATTCTGTACTGTAGCAAAGACTATAGAATACCCAAGACATGTCACTCATATAGTTTTGAATGGGGGGAAATGCAACGCTCAATATGGCTGCTCAATCACAGGAAGCCCCGCCTTCTGAATGAAAGAGCCAATCGCTAATCGGTAAAGTCAGCGGGTCACTGCAGTTGCTATTAGAAATCCCGGTTGCTATAGAAACAGTCAACGCTCTGAGACTGGGCATGCGCACTGGCTGATCTGGCCTGAGAAATAAGCTTTTTATAATGCTATTTTACCAAAAGTAACAACATATGACACATTTGTTGTCAGATTTCTTTGGTAATTTCACATATGAAATTTAATCCTTAATTTAGTGAACAGTTTTGGAGAATTTGATGTTTCCCCATTCAAAGAGATAGGAGCTGCACTTGGATGCCCAAGAGGTGTTTCAAAGATGGCCACCGAGTGACATGACTTGTCTTAAAAAGACTTTGGCTGTAGTCAATATAATGATACAATTTTAAGGTGCTGTATGCAAATATCTTTTATACTGAGATGTATTTGTAGGGTGTGGAGAGAGGGGGTTTGTGGTTGACTCCATGGTTGAGGGTTGGTTTAATCTAGCAAGACATCTAACATTACTTAAAGCAGCTTTAATGTTAGTAATAAGTTGTTGATTGTTCAGTGTCCCTTGAAGTAATTGTAGTATTTTTGAAAATACAGGTAAAATGCAGAAAAACTACTTAACAACATTATTCATTATTGACACTACAGGAAAAAGCGGTATATGGCATCCCTATGCCAAGAAGCTACCTAGAGTTAACCCTAAGCCCCAAAGTCAATGAAGTTGATCATCCAAGTGCAGCCAACTTCAGCAGTGATGTCCTCCTGGTTGCAGATCTCTCTACGTTTCAGATCGTTCCCTGGGCAGACCAGACCGCGCGCCTTATCTGTGATCCCTGCACAATCACAGGAGTGCCATTGCGAACATCAACCCGCCTCATAGCCAAGCAGATGCTGGGCCAACTCCAGAGCATGGGATTCTCTCTCCACTCGTCCTTCACGTACGAGTGCTGCATCTTCGGAGCCCCTGAACGAGTGGGACCTAAAGCTGTGTTCTTCCCAGCCACCACGCTGTTGAGCAACTATGATCAACCCTTCCTGCAGCAACTAGTCAGAGGGATGTACTCCATGGGAGTTGACGTCGAAAGCTTCTCATCTGCAAATGGACCAGGACAGATGGAGATTTGCTTCAAACCGCGGTTTGGAATCGATGCTGCAGACAGTGCCTTCACCTTCCGCACAGGAATCAAAGAGATGGCCAGGAAGTTTGATTACATTGCCACCTTTTTTACAGGTGACAGCATCCACAATTCTGGGTTACTCTCCCATAGCCTTTGGGATGCCAGTGGCAGAAGAAGCCTTTTCCACTCGGGCAATGGGGAACTTTCCGAAATTGGTAGAAAGTGGCTCTCGGGTCTTCTCCAGCACTCAGCTGCTCTGAGCTGCCTCTTGGCTCCAGGGATCGGCTGTCGAAACCAGCTTTCCAAAGGCAAGAATTCCAAGAATCATTTTTACGCAACATGCGGCTGCAATGACAACAGCTCCGCCTTCAACGTGAAGGTTCATGGTGGACGGGAGACTCACATCGATAACAAGCTGGGTTCAGCAATGGCCAACCCTTACATCGTGTTGGCAGCCACAATAGCAGCAGGACTGGACGGTATTAGACGGAATCTGAATGGAGAACACGTTCTAAGCAGAGCTCCAGCTAAGCAAAAACAGTTCCCGATCCCTGTTAAACTGGATGATGCTTTAGTAGCTCTGGCAGAGGACAATGTGATTCGTGGAGCACTGGGGGAGCCTTTTGTGCAGTATTTTATTGCCATGAAGCAAGTAGAGATGGAGACCCAAGAGCAGGATGCCGACAGGAACAAGGGACTTGAGTATTTCATTTAACTTCTAAATTTGCTGAATGATTTAGTGTATTTGAACCCAAGAAAACTTATTCCATGACCTTTTGATTTGGTATTAAAGACAAATAATACCTTCCTTGCAAACAAGATTTAACAATAAAATCATACAACTGACTGATATCTGCTGCATTTCATTTACAGCATTAATTCGCCTAAATAGTGTAAACTTTAAAGTTAACAAACTTTTAAAGTAATAGTAATTTGTTTTTATGAATAATCTACTTTTTTTCATTCTTAAGCTTGGACCTAAAATATCAAGAGGAGACAACTGTTGACTCATGAAGTTGCATACGTCATGCTAGATGTTCCCTAAGTTTTGATTGAATAGCATTACAGCTGAATCAAAATTATTCATAAGAATCTGATCTAGCAGGCCTGTCCTGCAGAGTTCCAACTGCCTCAAACACAATGCCTAGATATTTGTGGGAAGTTGTGGCCTAATGGTTAGAGAGTTGGACTAGTAATCCAAAGGTTGTAAGTTTGCGTCTTGGGTCGGCAGGAATTGTAGGTGAGGCGAGCAAATGTACAGTGCTCTCTCCCCCCTCGATACCACGACTGAGGTACCCTTGAGAAAGGCATTGAATGAGCATGTCTCCTTTATGAAACACACCCAAGGGGAAGTTGTGGCCTAGTGGTTAGAGAGATTGACTCCTAACCCTAGGGTTGTGGGTTTGAGTCTTGGTCCGGCGATACCATGACTTAGGTGCCTTTGAGCAAGGCACTGCTCCCCTGTTGCCACAGCATAAATGGCTGCCAATTGCTCTGGGTGTGTGTTCACAGTTTGTGTGTGTGCACTTTGGATGGGTTAAATGCAGAGCACAAATTCAGAGTATGGGTCATGATACCTGGCTGTATGTCATGTCACAGGTAACCCATAGGTTAGCACAAACTGCTAAATTTGACCTTTATAGTAGCCCTGAACTAAACAGACTACAGTAATTTATAGATTGCCTGTATTATGTAAAACTGAATCAAATGACCTTTTGGGACATAAACAAAGAGACAAAATTCAATTCAGACAACCAAAGATCCACTCCAGAGAGGAGACGGTTGATTTTTATTGGCACCAACAAGCATTTGGGAGGGGTACTGAACAAAAACAGATAAGACAGTGGTGGCCTTTCTGATGATTTTTGACAGGCCCAACAGCACTTCAGCAACTTTCTTATCATTTGGCTGCAAATGCAATACATACAACACAATTTTCCTATTTTTGTTATATATCTTTTTTTTTTTCTATTTCAGAGATGAAAACTGGTACCCTGGAGTCTGATCTTAAGGGACTCTTCCCCGAGATATTTTAGTGTACGTATATTTAACCTTGCAGTTGTACCAGTGACAGATCCTAATTTGTAGACTATTGCAGCAAAAACTAAAACAGATCATCTTCAGTTGATTTGAATTGAAAGACTATACATCAACTCTGTCAATACTAAACGAATCTTCAGATTTTATGGTTAACTAGTTACTTCTTAGTAGGGGTAGGGGATCTCATGGATCTTGGCGGGGTGGGGGATCTCATGGATCTGGGTGGGGTGGGGGATTTAGGCGCTGGAGTTGGAGTGGGTGATTTCACAGAGGGAGGTGGAGTAGGGGTTGGGGACTTAACGGAGGGTGTAGGAGTTTGAGGAGGTTGAGGAGTTTGAGGAGTCGGGGTCTTCGCAGACTGTGGAGCGGGTGTAGCTGGCTTGGGGGTCACGACGGGCTTGGCCATCTGTCCCAGTTTGGGCTCAGGGATGTCTCCGCCTTGTTTGTAGACACTGACTGTGATCTCCACAAATTCACCTCCGTACTTGTTCCGTACATTGATGCTGTACTTTCCAGAATCTTCCACTTGCACATTATTGATAGTGAGGCTGGCGAACTTGCCGCCCTCAAAGGTGATCTTGTAGCGGTCGTCAGACACAACTTCCTGCTCATTCTTAAACCAGGTGACCTCTGGGGTGGGGTCACCCCACACTGTGCAAGTTAGACTCAGGCTCTGTAGATGTGAAAGGTCACAAAGTATGTGCAGATGAACTATGAATCAGTCATCAATATAATATATGAACACTTTCTGACAACACAGTTCACTTGTTAGAAATTTGTTAATAGGAAATACGTAGTGTAGGTCTAGTGAACTTGGGAAAAGAAAAGATATACTACCTTCTTCTCCATAATGGTGACAACGTCTGGCAGGCCACCTACCACTCTACCACGGTCTACAGAGAGCAAATAGTTCATATATCACATCTGGACACTATTTACAACTTAAGTAAAAATCTAAAGAATTAATAGGTTTCTGTATAAAAAATTAAGCTGATTTTATAATAAATAGGTTGCTTCCGTTTGTAATATTGCATTTGAGCAGTGCTCAGAAATACTCACTCTTCTCAGCAAAGGCAGCAGCTCTGATGAAAGAAAGAGAGAAAATATCAGTGTGTGTGGGGTTTTTTACCGAGATCCTTAAGAAGAAAATAAGAGAAAATATGAATAAACTGAAGCAATGGAGATTCTCTTACTTCAGTCTTTGGAATTCTGCATAGGCATCGGTGTATGCTGTTGGAACGGAGGAACACATTGCAAGAAGTAAGTAACATTTTAACATAGCACCTGACAAAAAAGTGTTTCCATGATTAAGAAAATTAGAAATAAGTGAGATGCCATTTTTAACCTATTTAATGTAGATTTTGTGTGCAAAATGCCGAGCTTATAGTGTTCAGCAGTCTAGCTTCCACTTGCCTTGTCCAGAAAGGTCAAAGGTGCGAGTGTGTGATTTCGTCCCATCATGAATCTCAATGGTATATTGACCCTTTTCCTTATCTGTGGGCTCACAGATCTGCATCCAGGCCATTTCAGACGTGCCTCCGATTCTCATCTTCTCCGAGGAGGAGATTTTACTCTCTCTAAAGCCAAAACATCCAAAAGAAAATCACTAACACTGGCTATAACCCACCAAATGCAACATGCATTTCTGTCAAATTCTGTTTTGATCTCAAGCTTATATTATCATATAACACATCATATAATTTCATTAGCACAGTCTGAACATATGGTTCTGTATCTTCATGTGGATGTACCTATGAAACCAGCTAGTTTTCATCTCCTCTGTGTAGTATTTCATGTAGCATTGCAGTCTAATGCCCTCCGGTGTGCACTGAAGAACCAGGTCAGAGGCAGAGGAACCTGCAACAAAACATTCAAACTGTAATAGTCATACTATTCTTAATTGGATTTAATCTAATCATTTCAGCCAGTTCATAAAATCAGAAGAGAGTAACCAACATACCAGCAATACTGGCGATTGCATTGATGATATCCTCAAACACTGACAAAAGAGAATAAAAAAAATCATAATCATGACAAATAGTGTTTACATCTATAAATACACTACTGTTTAAAAGTTTAGGGACACTTAAGCTCACCAAGGTGGCATTTATTTGACCAAAAGTGAGGTAAAAACATTAATATTGTGAAATATTATTTTAAAGAACGGTTTCCTATTGGAATACATTTTAAAATTTAATTTATTCCTGCGATGAAAAAGCTGAATTTTACAGCATCATTACTCCAGTCTTCAGTGTCACATGAAATCAATCTAATATGCTGGTTTGCTGCTCAAGAAACATTATCATCAATGTTGAAAACAGTGGTGCTGCTTAATATTCCTTAATTATAAGTCTTTTGATCAATTTAATGTGTCAATGCTGAATAAAAGTATTAACTGCTTAAAAAAAATCTTCCTGACCCCAATCCTTTAAACAGTAATATGTATGTAACACAGTATACATACAGTAAATATATAATTCAGAGATGAGTACCTTTGCCAGAAATTTCATAGACAGAGGTGTCCTTTCCACGGTCATCACCCAGTACAGCTTTGTAAATTCCCTGGTCTTTCCTGGAAAACTGTTAGAACAAAAAAAACAGTTACAATAAAAACGAAGTAATTACATATTCAGAACAACGAAGGTCTAAACTGTTTTTAGACTCTTTAAAGGATTAGCTGCATTTATGCGCGTGCTTTATAAACTTGATCTCTGGAGCGCTGGTTGTCATACCATGGGGATTGGAAGAGAGCAAGATCCAGACATTGGGTTTGGTGGAACTTCAGCAGTGATTCCTTCATCATCTTTAAACCAGGTAAATGTTGTCTCTTTCTTCACATTGGCCAGCTAGAGAGTAAACATTGGCAAGGATAATGATATGAGACTCTGGTATCAATGTTAAACAGTCCTTATATTGCTGGGTTGCGTTTACCTTGCAGACTAGCATCACTGTGCAGTCATCCGTCACATGGAAAGACAGGTACTCTGAGAAGTGAGGGCCTGGGATCACCCGAATAATGTAACTGATTAATAAATGAACACTGACCCCATACTACAAACAATATGGAGAATATGGGGTACAAGTTTGGCATTTTTGTGGTATTTATGTTGCTTCACAAACCTTGTTTTCTGATGTGCTCTTTTCTCTGGAACTCAGCTTCCTTCAGAGCAACTTTGAATGCTAAGATTAGAAAAATACAAAGAACATGTGCTCACAGAGGCTTTATACTTCTGAACTTCTCCCAAAACTGCACTGTACACGGTTAAGCCCTTACCGTCTCCCACAAGAACCAGTGAGCTTTGGCTCTTGGCCTTGCCATCGTGGATCTGAATGGTGTAAGTGCCTTCATTGGCCTTGGTGAAGTGCTCAACAGTCATCTGGATGATTCCAGTAGAAACATCATGGCTGATTTTGTTACCCTAAACACACATTAAAATCATTTTAAAACAGTTTTATCAAGGCTTTTAACTGTGATTAACATATATTACAATAAACATAATTGTTTTATTTTTTCCTAAATGTAAAAAAAAAATGGTTTTTGGGAAACATTGAGTGATATCATATGAGTGAATTGCTGGTCTGTACCTCAGCACTCGTGATGGCTTTATCATTGACGATGAACCTGTAGTTGACAGAGGAGGACAACTTCATAGCCTGCACCCAGAAACGCACGTGACCCTTCTCCAGAATCTCATAGTTCAGCTCCGTCTTCAGTGGAACAACTGATCAAAAAGTAAAACGTAATGCATTTAAACACTAAATCATTCTTAGATGATCTAGATCCTCATGAAATGGCAACCAAAATCATTCCTGAACAATCCACTGGAGACTCACTGGGATGTTTGATGTTGTAGCTCAGCTCAAGCATTTTCTTGAGCTCTGTGAAAGAAAACAGGCATCATATTTATTGAACTTAAGTAAATAAAGAAAGAGATATTTAAACCCAATATCTGACCTTCGTCATTGACTGAGTAACTGGATGAAACTCCATCTGTATCGGTCACCGCGACAGAGTAGATGCCCAGATCCTCCTTCTCAGCATTTACAAATGTCAGCTTGGAGCTTGACAGAACACATTGCAGCTTGTAAATATATACCACTCTGCTACAGAACTTCAATATGCAATGATACTGTAGTAATATACACAACTTGGTCTCATGATTATTTGTAAGTATTTTTCAATTTGATAAACTGATTGCAATTTCGCATGAATATCGTTTGTGCATTTTTGTTCAATCTGTTGACGCTCCCCTTAGAGTTATATTTAGGGCTGGACCTTGGTGGTGGCTTTTAACCCACAAATGTTTGCATACGAGTCAGATTGTACGAATTCATAAAGAATCTCCAACGTCTATGGTACTTTTACATTTTCATGAGACTGGGTTGAATAAATGACAAAAGCCGCACAGATGAGACATACTGTCTTCCAGAGGAGGTGATAGAGACCCTGCTTGATTCAGTGATTTCTTTGTAGGACTTTGACCATGTGAACTTCGAGGTCTCAGAAACATCACAAGCTTCAAAGTTCAAGAAAATGTCTCCGGTCTCATCATCCACGCCACATACAATTTCCTTTGTACCTTAAAAAAAAAAAGAACATCAAAAGTTGTCTCCACCATAGTCCACTTTTTGTCATACGATGAAAGGTGATCCAATTTGCTTCCACTGTAGGGAAAATAGCAGCATGGAATTCCGGCTAAACATCTTTTGTATTCCAATCAAGAAAGGAATATGATTTGGAACAAAACCTATATGCTGCATGTTAAAGAACGGTTGTTGATGAGTGCTTACAGTTAGTAATAATGCAGTATTGCAGTTACCTGGCAGTGCTTTAGCACATACAGGATCGGACACAACTGAAGCTTTTCCAACACCTTTAGCATTCACTGCCCGCACTCTGAACACATATGAAGTTCCAGTCTCTAGTCCAGACACCTACAGATCAGTGCATGAACTTATGAATATTTATTGCACTTATCATATCCATGTTTTTATCTTAATGTTGCCATTTTTCAGTTTTGAAACATAATGAGGGGTTTTGTGATACCTTTAGGTAACAATGCCCAACTGGCTCCGCATTCACGGCGACAAAATCTGATGAGCCCTTCTTAGCCATGTCCAAAAAGTAGCCAGTGATGGGACCAGCTCCGGCGTACACAGGAGGCTTCCACTGCACCAGGATGGAGGTATCACGCACCTCCCAGAAACTAATGTCATATGCTGGGCCTGATAACAAAGAGAGAAATTATGTATTTAGACAAGATGGTATTTTCCGCCGTGCAACCTCGTGACAGCAGCTATTGATGTTTAACTCAATGCAGTTTTTATATTTTCAGGGTACTGACCAGGTTCAGCCATTGTCCAGGCCTCGCAGGCAAAAGCTTTGCTGGGCTCAGATGGAAGGCCAACTCCAGCCAAGTTAGCAGCCTGAATCTTGAACTCGTAGAAAACTCCAGTGGTCAGATTCTCCACCTGGATCCAATCAGGAAAAAAAACACACAACAACTGTTTAAATTTGGAGTAGTTTTTTATTGTATCTGTAAAAATAATAGATTACACAGCAAATGTTCATATCTAAAGCTCTTGAATATGTACCGTGAAGGTCCTGTGGGCAGCCGGACTGGGGCTAACCTCCTTCCAGTCCACTGATTCCGCCTCGCGCTTGTCCAGGTAGTAAGACGTGATCTTAGAGCCGCCTGTGTTTTTGGGGCGTTTCCAGGCCAGGGTCATGGAGGATCCATCACAGTTCAGCAGACTGATGTCGTATGGGGCAGAGGGAGTAGCTGATCATGTGGGACAGAGCGAAAAAACATTATTCAGCAAGACGGATTAAGGTCCTGACGATCACATACAGTATGAGCAACTGGAGCCACTGTGAATCAAATAATAATTGACTGTGAAATTAGATTCTGTTACACTGATATAGTGATAGGTAACATACATCCTACGCAAATTCACAAGCAGCCAAGACTTTGAATGTGAAGAAAAGAAGTGATGTTATTTGGCTTGTGTGCAAATAACAGGCGTGGATCATGTGCTAAATCACTTTAGAAATGGGAATATATCACATACGTACCATACTCCACTGCCCCAACTGTATAAGATAACACAAGTGTTTATATGGCAACGACTTCACAACATGGAGCTTTATTGAAATGTTGAATGAGATTATATGTTATTTCGGAGTCGTCTAAATCTTTTTTCCATTTAAAATCAGTTTGACACCTACACACAAACACAAAGGTGAACTATGTCCTCTCTATTGATGGATATTTTTTGCATAGTGTTACATCTGCAACTGACAAGGTCTGTTTTTGCATGATAATACATCCACACCAATAGGTGTCAGTATAAACTATAAGACCACTGTTGTATTCAGGCCAGTAAATCACAAAAAAATATTATTGTACCTTTAAAATAATAATATTTTACTATATAATTGACCTTTTATTGGATACATCTGCGTATTTTTGTATCTACAACTGACAATGTTTGATAATACATCCACACCAGTAGGTGTCAGTATAAACTACAAGACCACTGCTATATACAGGCCTATCAAACACACACACACACACACACACACACATTATTTAGTGTGACTTTAAATAAAAAATGAATCACCATTTCTGTTAACTAATTGTCTGATCCTAGCTCCTCTTTCCTTTATAACCTTTGTAATACTGCTACAGGAGTCAGCGAAGTCGTATACGTACAAAGAGCAGCATCAATGAAGAGAGGAGCAGATTCCTGTGATTCTTCACTCAAACCGTAAGCATTCACAGCTTGCACACGGAAGACGTAAGTGTCTCCAGGGACCAAACCATGGACCACAAACCTGACAAATGTAAATCCAGATAGTCAAGCACAACGTAAGCCTACTTCCAGAAACCAGTCAAAATCTTTCAAGCAATTCATAAAACTAAATCTGGACAGTTTTGTGTGCATTTTACCTGGTGTGCTTGTAAGGCCTGTGGTTACAAGGGAACCATTTCTTGGAGCCGACCAGAGATGCATCCACGTAATAACCCATGAGGTTGTTGGCGTGTTTCGGGGGCTCCCACTGCACAAAAGCAGAGGTTTTGGTGTTTCTGGAAGCAATCACCTGTCCTGGGGCAGAGGGGACACCTGCACAAACCAAACACACAATTAAAAAAATGTATTTTCACAGGTTTAGCTGGAAGTGGAAGTCTTCCTTGCTGAAAGTGAACATGTTATGGTGGATAAAGGTGGTCTGAGGTGGGACTAAAATTATAAAAGTGAGCCAAACAACAACGAAGTGTCTTGTGGAGGGGGACAGCTTTTAAGATCGTACTGCTTGAAACTTTTGTTAGCGATCTAAGTGATTACCCTTTTCGCAAAGCAGAAGGCTGTGGTAACAAACATACATACCAATGTTCGAAACAACACCTGCAAAATACAGCATAGAAGAAGCATTTGTAGGATAAAAAAAAAACTGAACAACAGCATTTGGGCTTTTTATTTAACACCGCTGTGCATCTGAGAGTTAAACAACCACAACAGCTGGACTCTTATGTTGCAGTTTGACAGTTTACAGCCTTCTTACCATAAGGGTCCACCTTCTGGATGGCTGCTGTGGGCTCTGACGGCTCACTTGAGCCATACTTGTTGACAGTGATTACACGGAAACGGTAAGATTTCTGGTCCTCCATATCATAAAGAGGGTAACGGGGAGATCGCAGCTGGACTGCAGTGTTGACTCTCTGCCAGATGTGACTGTCACCTACACACTAAGTCATGGAGAGTCACAGATGGCCATTATGAGGAGAGTTTCCCCTTAACAACCCAGGAGTTATGGGGAAAAACAACCTATTTACTAGTACTGTAAAATTACATTACATTAATTGTGTATTACATTTAAATATTACATAAAAATACATTTATTTCTTGACTATTGACGGTTTTAAATCTAACACTGTTTATTTTTTAAACTATTGTGATTAAGAAATGTCTATTATTTATTAGATTTTTAGTATTATATCAGAAAAATAAATTACAGATAAAGAAGTGCACACACACCTTCTCAATGAGGTACCACACAGGCACCCGTCCACGAGGGCTAGGTGGTGTCCAGCTCAGAACAACGTATGTTTTGTTTATTTCTGTAGCATGCACATTGGTGGGTGGGTCTGGTATTGTTACATACACTAAACAGGAATAAATCAGATGTATATTTATACAAAATAATACTTAGGGTTTGAAAAAAAAACACACATTAAAACATAATATCTACATATACACTCTCATTTGCAGTGTGTTAGTATCTTAGCTCGAATGTATTGAGACAACAAAGGGAAATAATGATATAAGACCATAAGTATTGTTTAAGAAACTAAATATTAAAAAATTCATTTTGTCATATTTTGGTAAAGAGAATTTTACATTTTAGACCACACTGCAGGAGTTATAATAATAATAATTATTACTTTATAATAATAATTAAAACTTTATTTACTTGGATTTATTTAATCAAGGTGGATTTAATTAATGTGACAGATTATTTCACCCATTTATTTGCTGGCTAAATTCAATCTGAGGAACAGTTTTGGGTTAAATGTGGTGACGACAGTAAATAGGTCTTGGAAAATTATTGGTTAGTTGATTAGTCAGTATACATTTAATATGAGACTTGAATTATTATCATTGCTACCATTTATTCATTGTTGCTCTTGTTGTCAGACCAGTCTGTGCAGCTGACATTACATACATTTGGGAAGTCATATAAACAACATGTTGATATCTCTTTTCTAATTTATCTGATATGCTGTTTACATGACCTCATATTAATTTGGTGATTACATATTAATATTACATGTAATATCTTTATAATATTTTTATAACACTTTTAAAAATGAATTTGTCACAACAAGTGATTAAAATAACAGGACAGATAGAAGACACTTTCCATTCATTTGAATCCTAACTTAAAATCTTGAAGTTGATGAAAAAACTGTGTGGATATGTCATGGTTTTAAAAACTCAAGGTTTATGTTAAACCTTTGCTAGATGGAGTGAATGAATGAAAAATGTACTGTTAAGTTGTAAGGTATTTTGACAGAAACAACATGCAGGTGGTTGGATTGAAAGGACGGAGAGAGATGATATTAATAGCTCGGTGAAAACTGAAATCGAGTGTACCTCCTTGTAGTTCCTCCTGTCGAATCGCAATGTCATATTTCCCTTCGATTTTAATCACTGTTTCAATACATAAACATAATACTTCATTTTCCCATCAGCTTGGGTGTTTCCACTTGAACATTAAACACCAGTCTGTGTTTAAGACTATCATCACAGATGCCTTTAAGATACTGTGTAGAATATATGAGTTTATTTATGTAGATGTGTGTTATTTGGTTTATAGCAACTTACTGTATGTTTTTCAAATGTGACACTAAATGCATATAATGAATTGCAAATTGCTAAAAAAATTAATTAATAAATATAGAAAGTCACATGATTATGAGATTGTCATTGTAAATTCAGAGCAAATATAACAAGTATAAAGCGTAACGCTGCATGTTGCACACTTATCGTGACTGAAGGTTAATGTGTCTGGAGCTTAAAAAAGCTACCTTTTGCTACTGATGTAAGCTCACTTTTTGCTTACTGTAACTGCTCTTTTAAATGACTGTATGTGGGTTATACTGGTCCTGATTTGGCACAAAGATGTCTTTTTCTGCTGAGTTTGTAGTCCTACCTTCCACATCACTCTCCACTTCTGCAGCGGTCACTCCAGAAGACATCCTGGAGGGCAGACTGATGCCATCTTTGTTCACAGCCCTCACTCTGAAGTGATAGGACGCCCCCTCGGTCAGGCCATGGACTGGCAGCTTACACACTTTGACAGGGGAGTCATTGCACTGGACCCAGTCTTTAGTTCCTGACTTACGTCTGCGAGATGCAAGATGTATGTAAGATCATTTAAAATATATCTGAAATTTCTTTTTTTTTTTTTTGTGCATTAAACTCCTAATTATACATCTAAATAATAAAAATGCTAATCATTTCTATTGAAATATTTATTTAAATTAATACATTTACAATTAAATTATTTAAGAATTCCACTCATGGTGTATAATTTTATTTGTAGTGCAGGTTCACCTGTCCACGAAGTATCCAGTGATGGGAGCCTCATGGGTGGTGTTTGGAGGTTTCCAGGAGACCAGGATGTAATCTGCATTGACATCAAAGACTGCAACATCCATGGGGGCTCCAGGGGCCCCAGCCACTGTGGGAGTGGCATCTGTGCAACAAATACAGTATTTTTAATGGATGTAATAAATAATTGAGAGTTTGCTCACACATTTTTTGAATACACTCTCAGGGCAACATGAACGTTTGTGAGTATGCGAAAGCATTGAAATATATTCCATATATTATTTCCACCACCTTCTGTATTCTCTCACAAAAAGTTCCTTGTGTTACCCTCAAAACTTTTTCGCGCAAGTGTAAAGTTTCTTGGGGAATGCAAAAGGGAGACATGATTATTTGCCATAAAATTCAAAAGCATTTAAATATAAATTTTCTTCTGTCTCATATTTTTTCCATCTTCAGAACTTTTTGAATTCTCACAAGAAAGTTTGGGGTTGCTCACAAAATGTTTGCATTCTCTCACAAGTTTTATGAGGGAACACAAAAGCGAGTGCAAACTTTCTCAGGGGAATGCATAATCTAAACGCAGAAGAGTTTGTGAACAAAGGCAAAGGATCGAAATATAATTTTTTCCTCGCATCTCATATTATTTCATCCCCAGAACTTTTACATTTGCTCCCTAAACTTTTGCATTCTCTTAAAAAAGTTGTCCACAAAGTTTCTGGGTGGACAAATTTTGATATAAATGGTCCTCGTATTTTGCATCCCCTTATTGTAGTGATGGTTAGATAACTCATGCATTTATCACTTCTTGTGTACCTTTAACAAACAGGTAAGCACTGTGTTCTGCAGTTCCATCCTTGGTCCAAATGCGAAGCGTGTAAAGACCCTCATCGTCCTTGTTCAGGTGAGGAAGAGTGAGCTTGGCAACCCCACCACCAACAGTCATCTCAGCCCACCTGGATGGCATTAGCAAAGTATCTAAACACACAAATACAAAGTATTAGTATCAGTTTTTCAATGGTTCTAATCTGAATGAGAAACGCAGCATCTCACCATCTCTGTACCACATGGTCTCGGGTGGCAGGTTTGGCAGATCAGGCACCACCACCATGTTAGCCACCAGACTAACAGACTCTCCTTCGGTACCAAACGTCACCCCGAATGATTCCAGCAGGGTCACCTCGAGCTTACTGAGATGAATGCCGCTGAGCAGAGGAACTACAGGAAACACGACAGAAACTCAAGACCACCTGACGATCAGATATGCACCACAGCAACAAACCAGAACACTTGATATGCTTGTGCAAAACTTGTTTACCTAATGTGTTCGTGAGATATAAATACATATTTATTTATGTGTTCATTATTTTAGCACAATGAATTTCCATGACTGTTTTTCGTGATTATTAGATGTTTTAATTTTAGATACTACACTAAGATAAATTCTAACCTACATGAAATATGTAAAAGCTGCAGAAAATATCCACCATAGATATGTCCATGACTTTTAAATATTTTAAAATATTAGGACGATAAGTAAAATATATTTCAATCTTTTGTATTTGCTAATAAAACTTTCGCGTTGCCCTGAAAAACTTTGCTTTCACTCGTAAGACTTTTGTAGTCCTTCCAAAAAGTGATTATTGGATAGTTTTGCGTTCCCTCAAAAAGTAATTATTGGATAAAGTGATTATTGGATAGTTTTGCGTTCCCTCATAAAGTGATTATTGGATATTTTAATTATAAAGATTGCACTCACAATGATCAGTTCCTGACATATATTAAATATTTGAAAGCTGCAAAAATAAAAACATAAATATTTCCTAAAATTACTATCATCTTATAAATATTTGAAATACTTTGAAATATTTTAAGGTTTTAGTCATTTTTAGTACTATGATTAATCATAATTACAACTCATATTACAAAACGTAATATGTATTTAATATATATTTAATTGTATTTATATTTTGTTTGTTTGTTTATTTTAACATTTATTTATGTTTTTATCAAATAAACATCATTTACTTAAATTGCCAAGAAATAAACTTAATCTCTGTTATTATCAGCCCATTGTCTTCACATGTCATATTGATTACATTTCATCTTAAATTTCACATTACAAAAGCAAGTTGTTCTGTTTATATAATTGTCCACAACTCAGTTCTTCCAGATATTATGAGAATAACAATAACTATGAATGCGTGTTGTTTGTATATTCTGCTCTAGGAGGTGTTTACCACACTGCCTTCTGTTTACAGGGACAAATGAACCCTGGGAAAAAATGTGACATTGTTTCCATGTCTTATCAAGCCTCTCTGCCTGGAACAGAACAGATATTTATGGCTCATGATCTCAAGTAAGGATCTTCAGACCTGGACGTCAGCCAAACACAAGCTCCATCTCACCTTGTCCTGGCAGATGGGAGAGCTCTCCTGCCCCTGGTGGCCCTACATGGAAAGACAAGCAAGGTACATTACTAAAAGGCCACTGAAAGATATGAGAAATGAGAAAAAGACACACTCACTCCTGACACAGACAGTAGCCTTGGAGGTGGCCTTTCCATGTGGATTGGTTGCCACAGCACTGTATATTCCAGAATCAGTAACTGCACATCTGCAATCAAACAACACTATTTCACAATGTGAATAAACGGCCTGAAAGCAAGTGTTATAGCCAGAAATATAAAGACTTATCTTCAGTGCATTTCAAAACATACTGCATATTATAGATTTCATTGGCCATATGGGACATACTCATTAAATATCAGATTAGTTCACCCAAAAATCTGAATTTGACCAAATTTAAAATAATCATAATTTACTCATTTTGTTTCAAATGTATGTCATTGCATGACTTACTTTCTTCCATTGAAAACAAAAGAAAATTGTGATATTTTGAAGAGTGTTCATTTGAAGAACGCTGGCAACCAGACCATTTCGGTGACCGTTGATTTCCATTGTGACGTGAAGACGTCTAAATGGTTTTTAACAGGATTTTCTTTTTGGGGGTGAATTAGCTAGCCACTGAATGAGCAATGTCATTAACAAAAGACACTCACAATTATCATTACAGATTATATTCTATATCAAATAACGTTACAAAATAAAGGTGAATGGAATTTTCTAAATTGGAATGTTCAAATAAACAGCAACGTTTTGAAAACAATACAGAGTCACAGTTTTTTTCACTTTTTGGATTAATTATCTTACAGTTGTCTGTGCATATTATAATGGGAAAGAAGACAAAACGTGTTTCATTGTCCGCTGGTGCTCATATGGGTAGTTAACAGGGTGGAAACATGCTCTCTATGTTCCTCACATTTCTTTCAAAATCCATTTGGTATGAGTGGACAGACTTTGCATCCAGAACTTGATCTCACATGACAGCAGTGTGTTGGTCTCTGTCCTTGAAGGAGTGAGAATAGAGCACCGAAATTTGACCTTCAGTCCCTGAGGACTATTTTAGAGCCACTCCTTTTCCTTTGCAATGCATAAGACATGTTTGCCCTAACCAATACTCCATTTTTTCCCCTGTATTTGCGTTATTCAATGTCTCTCTGAGAGTAGTAAAATATGCAACAAGCTTTCCTGAGAATGAATGAGTGTGACTGCGATGGCCAGTGATCTCTGAGAGGCGCTACTGTAACGGCGGCGTCGGGTCTTCACGCGCGTCAGACATTCCAGGATCAAATGACGCACGGCTAAGTTGAGCTGGACCAACAGCTGAGACTTCTTCAAGATGAACCTCACTATGACTAAATTGGAAAGAGTCGCTCTCACAAGTGCTTCATTCACTTTCCCAGGCCATTACAAACGAAAAAACGGTGAGTTGCCCTCACAAAAAGGACCATAAAAGTAGTCATTGTTTGTAAGCTACATCAATCCATGTAAATGAAATTGAAACAATGTGGCCTTGAAAAATTGCCTTCACAGCTGGGGTCACCATTCATACTCTAATTTAAATTTATGGTAAATCTATTTCAGATATTTGCGGAGAGTCAACCTGTCAGCTGTCATTGACAAAACACCTGAAATAAATGCAATGAAATACCACTGAAGGAATACAATACAAACTAGATAACATAAAAAGCAACCCAAAACACCCTTATGAAAATGGAGTTTCTTTCGTTTAAAAAAGAAAACTATTAGAGGCCTAACTGTAAACTGAGGGTGTGTGAGGTTATACCTGCTAATAATCAGACTGTGAACCCCATACTTGTTCTCAATTTTGTACTTTCCAGGCGCGCTCAAGGGTTCAATGGCAACATTATTCCTATACCTGCCAATACAGAGAAATACAGTTCAGTTCAGCTTAGTTTGAACCACATTAGTGAAAAAGAAAAGAAAAAACACACACAAACGCTGAGAAAAAATATATGCACGTGACAGTTCATTCAAGCATGGCTTTCCAAACAATTTACAATGTATTATGAATAAAGTCTGAAGATCCCAATGCTTTTTGTTTCAAATATTCAAATGATATTACAGGTTACGCTGTTGAAGTTTAAGTCAAGGCAAGAAATCATTACCAAAAGCAGATTCTGTGAAGGTTTTGAATATAAAATTGAATCCAAACCATTTGACAATAGGGTTGGGTTTGCCGGACACAGTGCAGAACAGCTTGACCGGAGTCTTCTCCCACACGGTGTGAGATCTCAGACTGACCAGGAAGTCCGGTGCTGTGGGAACCTCAGCAGGAAAATCCGTCCTCAAAGGCATCATTCCCCTCACCTGTTATAATAGAGGAAAGACGGAGTGAAGTGTCCAAGCTAAGCGCTCTGCTTTTCACTTTCATCGTTCAAAATATCTTCTAAATAAGTCTAGACGAGGGTGAGTAAATGATGACAGAATTTTCGGGTATTTTGGAGAGATGTTTAAGATGATGTTTACCTCCCTAGTGATCTCAATGTTGTCTACTTGCTCCTTTGTGGCCACTTTCATCCTGTGCAGCTCGTGCTGCAGCTGAACCAGATCTCTTCCGAAGTGAGCCGCCATTCTCTGATACTCCTGCATGCCTTCAGGAGCCCTGAGCGTGCACAAATTCAAATGCACATGTCAAACTGCACAGAATTAGTCTCAGGAGTACAGTGACACTATCATTTTTGTCATCTGTAAATATGGAAGCGGGCTTCAGGTTTTCTCTTGCACGCTCTTTAAATAGCCTTCTGAACTGTAATAGATGCAGGAGCCAATAAAATCTCACCTCTCCCTGAAGGTTGGCACTGTGTAGGCTTGCTCCGCCATAGCCTCTGTGGCCTGGACCTGCTCCTTCTTCACTACCTGAGAGCTTGATTTCCTGCCACACACATCAGAACAGCATTTGAGTCATGTTTCGATCATGTGACAGACAGCAGGTGCGAGCAGTTGTACTGTTGTGTGAACGTCCGAATTTTACACTGCATTTATTATAGCAGTAAACAGTATATTGTGCATTTACTAAACAGTACTTAAAGCAAGTACACATTTATAAAATTGTAATACTTTGTAATGATGTCAAATTACAAGTTTACCATTAAAGTACATTTTCATTTATTACGTTTTGATCATCTTTTTTTTGCTTTAAAATATATTTATAGCACTCAATTATAATTTTAGCTGTAGTGTGTCATTTGATGTTACATTTGTAAATGTAAATATAAATGTACTAGATTGCAAATAAAATGTTAAATTAGAAACATTTTTAAATACATGACATACAAGTTTCAATAGAAATTATATTAAGGTATAATTTAGGTTACCATGAATGCTTGTCGGTACATTCAGCTGTACACTTTAACCATATTTAAAAGACACAATTAATTATGAAATTACATATCAAGGTGCCTTAACTAAGCGGGTCCAAAAAAAATAAAAATAAAAAAAATCACTACTTTCCAACTGTATTTGATATCATTTTAAAACTATAACACATTTTAATTTAATAATATTCATTTAAGTGTCAGGAAACATTAAATGAAGTTTGCTTTTACAATAATAATATTCATTTAAAGTATACTATTCCCATAACAGGTCCTCTTTTAAAATGTGTTCATGTGGACAAGTAAGTTCTTTGTTCGTCCTCGTTTGTTAGTCGCTTTGGATAAAAGCATCTGCTGAATCCATAAATGCAGAAGTAAATGAACAGATAACAGGAAATGCTAAATTAATGCAGCATGTTTCATTCCACAGCGCTAGCAATGCTTTACAAAACCTGAAAATAAAATGAGCAGTGACTTTGACTGTGTCTGTCGAAGAAGTTTGATTACAAATATGATTAAAATGGTGAATAATTGACCTTGAATCAGTTTTTTTAAAGTATGCTTACAGGTTGATTTTTGAGGGCCAAATTAATAAGAGCAACAGAATCTGTTCTGTAATCTATAGTAAGATTCGGTAAAAGCTGATTTATTCATGCGTGTTAACTTAAACACAACAGACCCAACATTGAAGCAAATCTGACACTTCGCCCCAAAATGTCAAAACAAACCACTTTTTTTCTTGACAGCCGAAAAGCTTCCATGCGCCATGCTTCATATTTTCCTACTGTATGCACAGCGATCTTTCCCCCTTCCTCACTACTGATGTATGACATAATGTAGAGTCTGTTTACAGCACACACTAGCTTTGCTTTCAAGTCACTTGACCTCTGGGTCTCTTATGAAGCAACAAAGAGAGGCGTATTAGTGTAAGCGATCGCTGCTGTGCGTTTAGGGACAGCTCTTCTGGCCCGCTGAAGCCTCAGAGCCAAACTCACACCAAGGCTCTCCATATGCTCGGCCAATCAAATTCAATTCAGCCACATTCCATACCTTGAATGCTGGACAACATGTTTTGAGCTTTGATGTTGCGTTTGCTCCTGCCGATAAAGTGTAACGGCCCTCGCAGGCATGTCGGGAACACTCTGGAAAAGACCTTTGACCACACCAAAACTCATTGTGCAATCTCAATCACCTCTAAAATGGTTTATACTGGACAAAATCTACAATTAAGAATGGTAATTATGAATATGGCACATCTAGTGCTACTATTGTTGGTATTACGTATTAAGTAATATTGGTTGATCGCGGTAAGCATGATGTAATACACAAATGGTTTGATAAATCAAATGATTTAGACCTATAATACAATAAATTGGCTTATAAACGTACACACACTCCTTGATAAAGACCAAAACTGAATATTGCATGCCGCAAATTAATCAATTTAACTGAGTACATTTGTACTTTAGCTACTGGTTGTTGTAAACTAGCAGCAAAACTGTCTCTCCTCACATTCCAGCCCATCAGCAGCTCCACGAGCTCAAGTGCATCACATTACACGCAGAAAGTGAAAAGCTGACCTCAGAATAACTGGCACAACTGACGGACACAAACACACAAACATCTCAAAAATCTGAGCAAAATCCCTTAAGATTTGACCTTTGACCCATACATAATGTGACTTACTGCGCTGGCGATAAGGTCTTGTGTAGAAACAAACCAACAAATGAAATAATTTGTGCAGTTCAGCATTAAACGAACTCTAAAAAAAAAGTACTTAAGAGTAGAACACAACCTATTAGAAAACTGAGTTTTGGCACCAAAACACCCAAAGCCAAAAGTCTAGAATCACTTCAGCTCTAGACACTAGAATCTTTCAATGTTCAATAATATCTTATGATTAAAATAATCAATTGAAATCATATATGTGGAATGCGCCCACTACGATCAACTGGGAAGTGCATGTCCGTGTCCAAATACATATGTGTTAACAGATTAATAAAATAAAGCTGCACTTACCCCAAGAGAAAAGACGAGCTTTGAGTGTTGGAAGAGCAGCCTGAGAGCAGTTGGAAAGCTCCTGCTGATGGAACAAAAATAATGCACTCACTTAGGGAATGCCTTCACTCAGCCGCCCCATGTAAGGACACTCTTAAGACTATATATAGCATTTACCTCAATTTTCAGACCATTTTACCGGCTGAAAGAGGACAAGACAACACATTTAGTTCAACAGGGGAAAATGTTCCTTTTTTCATTTATTTCATGACTCTTGAGAGACACAAATAGAGTCAAATTGGATTTTACCCGAATCCACAACCTCAGAGGGATCAGCGTTGGGAATCTGTAGCCTTGTTTAAGTTCTCACTGACTTCCAAAAGAGAGAAACACATTTTGTACAACGATGGCAACTTTGGGATTCGGCACAATTTTGAAAGATGCTTCAGTTTGTAAATATTTGAAAAAGCAATGGGTTGATGTCAAGACAAGTATTTTTTAATCATTCTTTTAAATAAAAACGACTTCAAAAAGGATGCTGAAGTCGGCATCTTAGGAGCCCTTTTTAGGGTTTTCATCTACTCTCCCTCCCCTGACCTACAGTTGCCAACATCTATTTTTAACAGGAGATAAAACAGAGAGAGAGAGAGAGAGAGAGAGAGTGTGTAATTGACACCCTGTAGTTACAGTACTGCTGCATAAGTCATTAACTAATCAATACTGTCTGTCAAACCAGGCCCTACAGATGTAGAGCAAGAACAGGACAAATATAAAAGTGAAAATACATTTAATGGATAAATGAATCTCATAAATAAAACTAATAAAATAAATGAAACATGCATAAATGGGATATTTAATGTGTAAAATGTATTTAATAAATTATTTAAATTAAATTAAATAAAAACAACTCATGGATGTAAAATAAAATAAGTAAAAATACAAAGATAAAATAAAAACATAACATAACTAGCATTTTTTTTTTTGGAGGGGGGGTATTAAATAATGCTTTTTGCCAGCCTGGATATGTACTAAACCAGCATCAACACACTAATTAATACTGCAACTAATCAACTAAAACTATAAAATAATAAATATTCATCAACACACAGCAAGGACATATAGTATTAGAAAACATAAATTGTTTTATTGAGCATCTGATGTCAAAACACAGGTAAAGCTGATATGTAATCAAATCAAAGACAACGAAAACAAAAGATTATGAAAAAAAAGAAAAAGAAAACCATTTTTTTATTTTGTCTTTTGAGAAATCTTTTGGGGTTTGCAATATATTACCTTCACATCTTTGGTGCAGACTGAAAAAACGAACAAACAAACAATCAACAGCAACAAGAAAAAGAAAATATATATTTACAAAGCATGTACTAAATCCTTAACTAAAATTGTATAATTTGTGCTTCGATTCAAACAGCTCAATAAAGTGCATCAGATCTCAGTAGTTTGAACGAATTAAGCATTTGACTGCATAGATATCATCTCTTATAATAATTCTGGCATTTAGAAATAAAAAAAGACAAAAAAAAAAAAAACAATATTTAAAATGAAATAATACAGTTTCGGGATCATTCACGATCTGTTAAAATCACATCTTCAAAAAGAAAAGAAAGAAAACGCCAAAAATGTTCATTCTTAAAAGCATCCCAGCCCTCTGCGTAGGTCAATATTCAGTGCTGCTCAAGAAGAGAAAACCCCTGATCCCAAGAGAAGCCAAAGTAACACAGTCAAATCTTTGTAGTACAGTAAGTACCTGTATTCCCCCGATCAAAATATACACAAACATTTAAGACTTTTATAATTTAAACATCAAAAGCCTTAAAATAATTTCACTCCTATTTTATTTTCCGTGACGTCCGTGGCAAAAAACAATAAATAACTTTAGTTTGACCCACTGAAGCAGGAGTTTCTGCTGATGGCACAGAGGAGTGTTTCCAGTAAAAGGCACATTACGGCTACAGTTTCATTCGAGTTGATCCAGCAGAGCCGTTATTCTTCATCATTGATCATACTCGCACTGTCTGTGTCATCAAAGTTGCGCTGGTAACGTACTGTCGAATGGAAGCGATGCTTGTTTTTCTTGTACAAGATGAAGGAGACCATCACGACGATGCAGATCAAGAGAATGATGAAGAAGACCAAAGCCACGGGGCTGCCTGGATCTGCACACGCAATACGCAACATATTATACCATAATGTTACATTTGCATAATTGTACTTTTTCTTCATTTCCAAGAATGTATATTAATAATAAAATATCACATATATAAAAATCTAAAATATTATATATTATAATATGCATGATATTTGATATAAATATAAAAATATAAGTATTATATATACAGTGCTTCATTAGACCACCTGTCATAATAAAGAGAAACAAATATTTTAGAAATCTGTCAAAAATTCTGGTCTAATAATAAGGTTTAAATACAGAAAATTCTAAAACTTTACAAACATATTTCAATATTTACAAAATAATTTGATAATAAAATGATATACATAATATCCATTATATATTTTGTGCATTAGAAAACTTCTGTAACTTTTCATTTAATTGCAAAACGTATTTACTAAATTAAAATATAATTACTTTAATAACTGTATATTATTATATTTTATACTTTACTTTTTTGCATACTACTGTGTGTATATATACATACACATATATACATATTTATATATTACTTGGTAACACTTTACAATAAGGTTAATTGGTTAACTAGTTAACATGCACTTAGAATAGGGCTGCATGATATTGGGAAAAAATGACATTGCAATATTTTAATTTTCTGCGATATATATTGCGATATGAAATCTGACCTAATTTTGTTGTTTGAAGACTGTGAGCATGCAGTCGGGGCTTGCTCGCTCTCTCTCTCTGTCTCTCGCGCACGCTCTCTCTCTCTCTTGCGCGCGCGCACGCTCTCTCTCTCTCTCGCGCTCGCTCTCTCTCTCTCTCTCACTCTCGCTCACTCACTCTCTCTCTCTCTCTCTCTCACTCACTCTCGCGCTCTCTCTCTCACTCTCGCACGTTCTCGCGCTCTCTGTCCTGTTAAACTGACAGGGCTTAAAAACACGTGCAAATGATTAACTTTCACTCTATGATGGTTAAGCTGTGCAATTAATCTGCGAATCACATTCGTCAAGGGCCGGGGAGCAGCTGGTTAACAGTTACAGTTAACTACGACAGCCTACATCGCACATCCTGTGATGTGACTATCATGGATTCGTACATCGCGATATCGAAGCTTAATCGACACATCGTGCAGCCCTAACTTAGAATGAACAATACTTTATACAAATTTAAAAATATTAATTAATGTTAATTTCAACATTTAGTAATGCATTATTAAAATAAAAAATTGTGCTTATTAACATTATTTGATGCTCTGTGAATTAACATGAGCTAACAATGAACGAGTGTGTTTTCATTAGCTAACATTAACAAAGATTAAGAACTGTACATTTATTATACTGTAATAAATGTATTTGTTAAGTGTTTGTTCATGTAGCTAAGGCCTGGTTCACACGGGACGATTTTAAAATTGTCGGCAGATTTTCCAAACCTGAGAGACCCCACACACGGCGATAAAAAATCATGGGTCTAACAGTTTTGGTCGTTCAGTGTGTGGTGTGCAGCCACACGGCAATATCAACACATCACACACGAACCGATTTGACTCCCGAGCATTCCCAGGTCAGACGGGAAATCTCGCAAAATCCCTCGAGATCAAACGTGACTTCAGAGTAAACTTATCATGGCAGATGAAGAGGATGCAGTGGCCATAGTTTGTGATTTGTTTTTAACGGAAAAAAAAACATAAGAAAAACAAGAAAAGGCGATGGTCAAAGAGGTGGAGACAACACGAGCATGGACTATACTTGCTACAACATGATATGGAGGAAAGTTGTTGTTTTATCTCATAGAAATGTTGTTACGTACTACACAGATTAATAACCGTTGAAATAAACGCTCATATATTTGTTTCCATGTACTCTGGTGGACTGCAGTTGTGGATATAGTCATGCCCATCGACTTTATTTGTATTTGTTATATTTGTTATATTATATACGCCGGCTGTTTTGATTTTGTTTCCCGGTACTTCCTCACCGCCTCGTCACCTCGCTTTCTGATTGGCTACACGCCACAGTCCACAGGCTGCGTGATTGTGTGCACCACACACACGAGAAGAAATCGGGCCAAATAAATCCAACATGTTGGATATCCCCGATTTGAGATCGGAGCGGTCCCGACGTTCTTCCGAGCAGAGGAGAGCGGTCTTAACACACCACACGGCAGGAATATTTGATCAGATTATTTTACGATAATCGGAGCATCCTAAGATTGTCGGAAGGGGTGAATTGGGGCTAAAATCGGCTTAATTATCCTGCCGTGTGAACCAGCCTTAATACATTAACTATCATTAATGGAACCTTGTTGTAAAGTGTTACCTATTACTGTATATCTTGTATTTATTTTACATTATTATCAATTAACATTTTTAAGGTGAGGAATGCTGGGGACTCACTGGCAGGTGCTTTGCAGACGATTCGGCTGCGGCTATTCGAGCAGCTTGTGTAAGTCCAGGTGCCGCTGCTGGACACCATGACTGCGCAGACGTGTGACATGTCTTCTGATTGCTTTGATTTAGCATCCCAGCTAGAGAAGTCCAGTTTGCTGCCGTCATTCCAACCTGTGGGCTTACCTTGAGCAGAGATTTACAGAACTGAAATAAGTCTCCTCTCATTTGTAAACATTAGCATTTTTACTCTGTGTAATTTAATGATCCGTGCTGCCATACATCACACATGCATCACACTTTTCAACTTCAACTTAAAAAAGGAAATAGTCTGACGGAAGGCAGATCGAATCATTATTTCACCTTTGCCATTAACGTCGAGTGCCAGCCACACTCGGCTTGTGATGGAAGGGTTTTTATTCACGTAGTCAGAGACAAAATCATTCTCCTCTTTACTCTTGATGGTTAACAGCTTGGAGGATGGATCTGCCAGTTACACGGGAGAAATACAAGATGTTGTTAAACACTTTCTGTTTTTTTTTGGGATGGTTTACACCGTTTGGGTTTGGAGAAACTGGTCCAAAAACAGCTTAGAAATGAAATACAGTAACTATATAAAATGCCACTAAGGTTGCATCACTCACCATCTAATGCTTATTGCCCAAAAAATGACAACATTTTGTGCTAGTATTCTATTATCATGTTAACGTGAATTTCAAATATGCCCTTAAAGGAGCTATGTGGAGTTTTTTACTTTAAAAAATCTTTGAGATAGAGTTTTCATTTGTACATGTATGAGCCAACCATGATGTAAAAAAAAAGAATGACACCTCGACTGTCCACCACGGTTGCCTCTATCAGCCTGTAGGCTCAATTGTGTGTGGAGGAGTTGGGCCCGAATTGGCGCGAAAATTCGTCATTCGCGTTCTCGTCTACTTGGGCTTACAACCATACGGCACGCCAGCCATTATAGTAAGCAGCGGCAATAGTGTTTTCAAATGGACTCTGCGGATGGAAAGAAGCGACCAGCCTCCAGCACAATTCAGACACCCATGGACACTCCTCGAAGTAAAAAAAAAAAAAAAAAAGAGCGTGTTCCTCTGCGCACTGTGAACAAGCATGAGACTGGCTGCAGTTCCTCTAACGGCCAATGGTGTCAGTAACAGTTAGAAATTTCAGAACCTACGGAATGCTCCTTTAAGTGACATATAAAGCAAAACTATTTGTGGTTGGCTGCATGTGTATTATTTCTTCCTATCTAACCTCTAAATTGGATGCGATCCAAGGTGGAGCTTGCAAGACAGCACTACAGGCCGTGTACACTCACCCAGATTCTGACACATGTTCTTGCCGTTCTCCATGTTAGTGACAGAGTAGCTTTCCATGCTGAAAGCATAACAGTGATCTTTAAACAGGACCCAAGAAAAGTGATCATCATTCTTGGGACAACTGCTGCTGGACCGAGAAGAGAGATGTGCACTAGTTTCTGGAAAAAAATAACAATAGAATTGAAGAGAACCCGTTTGAGTCTGATCTTTTCTGAACAGCTGTTGTGTTGCTTCATTGCGAGCTGGTCTTACTCTCATTGATGTGGTTGTAACAGATGGCCCCTTCTAGAGCTGCGTGACAGTTGATGGCCGTCCAGGTGCCTTTGGAGTCCACAAACACACACTTCTCCTCGGTATCTTGGCCGTCATTGACAAATCCATCTGGTGTGAATTTTACCGCACTCCCATCTGACCACTCAAATGGCCATCCGCTTACCTAGAGAAACACCCGACACATTAAATAACAATGCAACAGTTTGAGCTTCCTGCTATTCATTTCTGTTAATTATGATTAATACATCTTGTTTGGAGAGGCCGATCCACAGTGAAAAGCCGTCTCTTTTGGCGATCAGTGCCATGTTGTCGTTAGTGGTTTTGTCAGGAATGCTGGCGAGATTTCCTCCGCTGCTGCCACACTCTCGCTGAGCCTGATACCAGTCCATTCTCTTGGCCACCCGACGGTAACTTATGCCGTCCGGTGTATCAACGTCAACCACACCCTTCATGAATTCCTCTTTGGGACCTGTAAAATATTTTGCAGTTAAAAGGTCACAGGGCATTTGTCTGGTTTGTCAGTTTTCATTCCAAATGCATTTTCCCGGACCAGTACATATTAAACAACTGTAAATTTTAAATGTGTACATCAAAAGTTTAAGCATAAATAAAAAAATAGTTTTGACATACCCTCAAAGATACAAATATTTTGACAAATACATTTTATAATAAATAAACTATATAAAATATTTGCCTTTTCATTAGTAGTTGCATTTTAATTCATTTGAGGTCATAAGAACAACATGCATAATATTGATAAAAAAGAAAATAAGTTATAGAATTAGATTACAGCTTACTAATGTAATTATTACTAATGTAATTACACACATTAATGACTAATGTAATTACAAACGTCTATCATGTCGTATCAATTACTCATTTTACAGTTTAAGACTAAATAACAATATTTTGGTAAAAAAAAAAAAAAAAAAATTGTGGTGGTGTTCTCAGTGGTGTTACTTTACCTTTTTCACTCTTGCACACCACAATACTCCGCTGTCTGAAGGATTTGAAATACCATTGATTTGTTATCATTTGCCACTCTCCGAATAAGTTGAGGCCAACCATGAAGGGCTCGGTGATGTTTGGTCTTTGACCGTTTTTCCAGTTCGAGAACTGCACATTGGTGCCATCTAGCCACTTCAGCTGCTCATCTAAACCAAACACATCACACAGGGCAAGAATGAACTGCTGGTTGATACTGTCTTACTCAATCTTTCCACATAAAGGCTGAAATACACAGCATGATTTTTGCCCCAGTTCTCAGCCTTAAGAAGCTGACGCTGGTTGTCGAAAGTCAGAGCCAATCTGTAGATTTCGGTCAGTTGGAGTTTACATATTTCACAGAAAATCACACTGTGTATTAGATTCAGATCATAACTTTTTTTTTTCAGATTTTAAAAGTCATGTAGTGTATTAGCTTGAACTTGGAAACATCCAAATTAATTGTCATTTGGTGTAAAATTCTGAATGTTTAGTCTGATAATTGGCATTTTAAAGGGAACATATGATGCTTTTTTTAAAGATCATTATTTGGTGTAACAGAATAAGTTGAAATGCTTTAATGTTTAAAAAACACATTTTTCAAATATTGTCCATTATTGTAGGTCCACAATGACACGCCTCTCTCAAACAATTAGTTTTCTACAAAGTCCCTCCTTCTGACAATCGTGGTCTGCTCTGATTGGCCAACTGACCCAGTGCATTGTGATTGGCTGAACATGGCAAACACTCGCCGGGAATGTAATGCCCCTTTCCATAATCACGAGCTTCATCTTTCAAAATAAATGTAAAGACAGTTAATACTGCCCTTAGTTTTACCATCAGTTCAAGTCTGAAAAGCCCCTTCACACTGCACTTTGGTCTCGGAAAATTGCCGGAACATTGCCGGATCGCCTTCTGTGTGAACACAAACACGTCCCGGGATTGATTCTGGGATTGGTCCCGGGTTGGGGACCTAGTAACATTGCCGGGTTCAGTCCCGGAACGAGCTCTGTGTGAATAAATGCCTGAAGGTAAAGTGTGTGTCGAAGTCATGGCGCACGTTATCATGCGACTCTTTTACCAGGTGTTTTGAAGGCAAATCAACGTTCGCGACGAAAAAAATGTGCAAACTGTAAACCGTTTTCGACTTGTACATTACACGTCGGATCCCAATGTCACGTGTCATTATGGGACCTTAACAGGTTGTGTGTGAAGACACTATCACATATCTCTCTCTCTCTCTCTAACACACACACACACACACAAACCCAAAAAACTCATATGAACAGTCAATAGCACATTCTTAAACTAATAACGCAAGATACTTCCAGTAGCTGATTCAGAAGCGCCAGATTGTCGTAACAAGGTCAGAATGACCTCCTCTCCCAGGTTTATGAAACGGTCATCCATAAAATGTGTTGCGGTTCTGTTGTAAATAATCTTAAAGATTACTTAATGTATCTACTCTCGGAAGGCCAAATAAAGTGCTTCTGCTTTTGTCTAAATACACACAGCATCTACCCGACATAACTGCTTCAACA
This sequence comes from Carassius auratus, assembly GCF_003368295.1. Lineage (NCBI taxonomy): Eukaryota > Metazoa > Chordata > Actinopteri > Cypriniformes > Cyprinidae > Carassius > Carassius auratus. The sequence goes on along the minus strand of NC_039278.1, from coordinate 5,522,838 downwards.
CTAACTGTGGTTACTGAAACCACGCCTTCTTTCTTCGTGCGAACATTTGCCCGTCATTATGCAAATATTCCCGTAGACGTGGACGTTTGGGGCTGTTTGAATGAGCCGTTTTAGTGGGCGTGGCAGAGTCTTAACTTTGATAAAGAGTATCTCTTTGGATTTGAGACTTTAGTCTTTGCAACTTTACAGATCTTCTTCATGCACCAAGAGCTTGTAACACTCCAAAGAGAAAGGAAAAACAGAAATCGCATCATATGACCCCTTTAAGACTACACAACTCACAAAGAGTGCACTTTGGGAAATGATCATCTTACCTGTCTTGCTTTTGTTCATTCCCAGCCACACAAACGTCACCAAGTTTTTGAATGGCAGCAACTGCTGTCGGATGAAATCATTCTCTTCCTCATCACGGATAGTCAGGATTTCTCCAGACCCAGCTAAAACACACAGACAAGATTACCTGAAAAGGCTATGTGCAGCTAAATCCAGTTGTCAATTCACCTTTTAATGCTTAATCTTGTTCTGTCTTAGAAGTCGTTAAACATAGGCTTTTATACAACATCTTCGACCGTAGAATTGAAACATTGAAAACAGAGCAGAAAAAGTATCATGGCTGTCCAGTATTTTAAAGGTCCCAGATACGATCCATCCATACCAAGAGTCTTGCAGTTCGGCTGTTCATTGATCTTGTCGTTGCCCCACCTGGAGGCCGCCAGCAGTAACGTGTAGCAGTTGTCCTTAAAGAGGATCCAGTTCTGTCCATTGCTTTTGTGATGACATTTGACCGAATCTCTCTCTGGTATGATGGTCTTATCTAGTATGTGTATATAAATAAAATGCACTTTTAAGCAAAACATATGAACGTATATAATGGAAAGCACAGGTAGCGGTTAGCATCTATGAACTGAATCCTCACAGTGTGGGGTGTGGCAGATCGCTCCTGAAAGCTCTTCAGTAAACTCGGTTGCTTTCCAGAAACCATCAGTGTCCAGATACACACAGGACCCTCTGGTGGGTTCGGAGGTCCAGCGGCTGAACTTAGCGTGGCTGTGGTCTGTCCAGTAGAAGTGCTCCCCTTCCTTGATTACAATAACAATAATCATCAGGAATGGTAATGACATTGAACTGTTCTAGTAAGTAATACACTAACATTTGTAAGTTTTTATAACTTTCTATTCATCAAATAATCCTGAAAAATTACATTTTTTTTTTTTTATTTTTTTTTTTTGTACAGTATATTAAAATAGAAAAGTTATTTTCGATTGTAATAATATTTCAGAATATTCCTGATTTAATTATTTGATTGATCAAATTAAAGCAGTCTTACCAGAAATTTAATATTTTTCTAAAACTTTTGAATAGTAGTATAAGTGTAACATTCTATGCCCTTATTATAATTAATTTTTTACTAATCCATTTTCATTTTGCAGTTCACTTAAACACGATATTTGTCTGGGTTGCTTGCCATGTGATCTTCACTCACGTCTTCACTGAAGAGTCCAATCCAAAGGGGTTGTTGTCTTCGAGAAACCTCAACTGTGAGCAATGCTTGCACATATGCATCAGGTATGCTGACTAAGCTCATACTGTAGTTCTGGCATAACCAATGAGCATCTGCCCATGTTAAATTCTCTTGCTGTATCACCTTAAATGTGTGATTATTAGCCGTGAAATTATCCTTAAGATCAGGTACCTCTGGTTTATCTGGGGAATATGTCAGATGGGTGTTAATCCAAAGAACAATACTACATATAACATACAGATGATTGAGATGATGGCTGGCGGCTCGAACCTGCGTAATACTGGCAGATGCTGAGATTCTGACGGTCGGAGCAAGAGCTGTAGTCCCAGGTGCCAATCATGTCAGAATGAGCATCATTATACATGTAGGCACAGAGCTCCATCACTTCCTGTTCATACGACTGCAATGCAAAAATAGAAACCCTCAGATTAAGTGTATTATGATAACCCTATGGCCAGAACATTTTTAATCGCTTATGAAATTAACAGTAAGGCCATTGAACTCAAGTTATGCCGCATGGGAATTGATAATGCTATATACAGTATTTTTAAAAATGTAATTTATTACAGTAATGCAAATCATGTATACTTATCGAATAAGAGTATTAATTCCTAAGGGCTGAATAATGGCAGAGTTTTTATTTTTGGGCAAACTAGTATAGTGTTTTTGTATTGCTGTTTCTAAGTTATTGTAAACATGTGAGGAACACAATGCCACAAATGCTGCTAAAAATAACCCAGATTCTGATTTACAGTGCACTGGACCAGATCTCTAGATCCTTGTGGTCATTTATAGTACTTTCAAGACTTTTAAAGCAGCTGGACACTTGCATTGAAATATATTTGTCGTGTCTGTCCTTGCACGAGAGGATTGAAGTTCAGATAGTCAAGTGGCATGTTGTCCACCCACTCCATGCTATAAGAATAAATCTTGAGGCCAATCCAGACTTTCTGAGGCTGTCCGGGTATCCCCGGTAAAAGTGTAGTGATGAAATCTAAATGGAGGAACGATGCACAGGACAGAGAGATAAGAGAAAAGGAGAGTCAATAAGAGTACTAAAAGCATGAATAAATATGTTTTACATTAAAATGTGTTCTCGGTGGATTTGAATAGATTATTAATCAAACACACCCTGTTCAACTTGGTCAGATATGGTGAGCATCGTTCCTTTCATTGTCGTGCAAAACTCACTGGCTTTTTTAAAGCTTTGGAAATAAGTGTCAGATAAAACTATGTAGCACTGCAAGACAAATAAACAATTATGTCATTAACATTTAACAAAAAACACGTGTTTAAAGTTCAAGGACTGCGATGTGCATGACAGACCTTGTCTCTGAACTGATGTGAATTTGACCCACACTGGGTGCCGGGTGGGTGCGGTTTTGGGGTTCCTTTCTCCGCAGAAGTGATGTTCAGGGTCTCGCACACAAACGGCTGTCTTTCATCACAGTTGTTTCTGAAATCTACAGAGAAGAAAAGATTCAAGAGGATCATCCGATTAGCTTCATCAATCATAGTTGTTGCGGTCAATTCAGAAGGCCATTTTTCCAACAAGCTATTTCTTTTTTTTTAAATACATGTCTTTGCTATCCTCTATTATAAATGCTTTAAAAATGCTATATTCTCGTTTCTTGTATAAAACAGATCTTATAACCTAAAAAGATAAATACATGAATAAACTTTGTATTAAAAGTGATGTGCAAATTTGAAGTGATTCATGGGTCTTTCAACATTCACAGGAATTTCTTTTGTGCTACAACTAGGAAAGTCATCCGAATGAGTCATGAAACATCTTCAAGCTAAAAATCATGACAAGCTGCTCTAATACAAACTCTGTAAGAGGTACTGTAGGAATCACGATGAGACTCTCGTACCGGATTCAAACCCGGAAGGAGTGATAGAGGGGCACCTGCCCAGAAACGCTGAATAATAGGGATACATGGAGCGGTGCCTGCAAACACACACACACACACACAAAAACACACACACAAAAACACACACACACACACCAAACAAAAGAGACGTTCGTGTCACTAATAATACTTCTTGATGAGGTTTGGGTGAGGTATGAAAAAGCAGAACTAACCTAAAGTGAAAACGAGGATCAGGTATGTCTGCCCACCACTTTTCAGTCTGTTGTTGCGAATGCTACGGATCATTAAAAATAGATTAATTACTGGCTGATTTGACACTCATATTAATAATATCCATTACCCAGCAGACCTCCACTTCATTTTGAATCAAACAATCTCCATTTATGTGCATGGGTGTTGTTTCATACAATACTGCCAGCAGAACATTTAAAAAAAATGAAACAAGTAATTGGTTTAAAAATAGTTGGAAAACAAAGAAGAAGCAATTTTCAATTTGGCAATAATAATAATAATGCATCCACAGCCTTCCACGTGCATCAGATAAAACGGCATGCTCAGTTTCAACTTTGTATTTATGATTAACAAATCTTTATTATATTATTGCAATACTATTTTTTTAAATAAATAAAAGAGACAGTAGCTACATCTGCTTTATCAGTACTCAGTTAATTAAGGATAGGTTTTATCATTCAAACTGAATACATATTTACTACAGTTCAAAAAAGGGGGTTGAGGCCAGTAAGGTTTTTAAAAGTAAAATCTAACACTTTATTCAGCAAGGATTCTTTAAATTGATAAACAGTGCCAGTCATTCTGTTCTTTCCATTTTTTTTTACACCAACTTGAATCAATATGCACAGCTGTCAAATTTTCTCTACACTGTAATCATTATGATCACACTTGTAATAATCACTTTAATGAGCTTCTGTCTGAAATGAATTCATATTGGCTACCTGTAGGATTCTATTACCTTGAAATGTACATTACTTGGACACATTCACTTCTGACAACAGATCAATGAAATATAGACACATGCATTTCCTGTAAAGCTGCTTTGAAACAATGTGCATTGTGAAAAGTATGGAATTACATTTGGTTCAAAAATAATGAATGAATCTTTATAAAACTGAACGTAACTTTTTCTGAAACTATCAAAAATATCAAATTACAAAAGAAGAAAAACACAATGAAAATGAAAAAAAAAAAAATGAACTCAGGTGCACAAATTTAACAGGCTCACAGCGAAATATGTCGCAATGAATTCAGAATCCACGATTAGCGAAAACGAATCCTTGAAAAACATTAACAAAGAATGAAGCATATTTGAAGAGCCTGTTAAATTTGTGCGACTGAGCTGATTTTTTTTCATTTTCATTGTGTTTTTCTTATTTTGTAATGGCATATTTTTTATATTTTCTGAAAAAGTTACGTTCAGTTTTATAAAGTTTCGTTCATTATTGAACCAAATGTATTTCCATTGAAAAGCGCTAAACAAATAAATTTAAACGGAATTGAAATAATTTAAAAAGTTGAACGAATTACCTTTAAATATATTCAAAATTACATTTTAATTAGCAAAGGAAATTCTTAATATTTTTTGAGGGTTACGTTCTGCACTGTCTATGCATGAATAAATCAGCTTTTTATGATTTACCTACTGTATGTTTTATTCATTTACTAAGCTACAGACATCACCAGCATTCTGTTTTGACGTTAGGTGGAGGTGCAGACTTTAACTTAAAGGGTCTGATCTCCTCAAACATCTACCCCTGAACATCTGGTACCTTACGAAGTTCTTTCTGTAGGCTTTGTGTGGCATCAGGGGTGTTGGGTGAGGCGAGTTTGCTGCTGTTGTAGCTGCAGTACAAGCCCGCTTCCTCAAAGGACAACTTTGGCTTTGTTACAAACCAGAACTCCTGGCCATCTATAAACACTGATGTGCTATGTTGCCCCTCTGTTAACAGTGAAACAAAAAACACCTCACTGATTTCCACACAAGTAATCCATTTTGTATTTGGGCACTTGATTTGAAATAAATGCTCTACCTGGGTTGTACCACTCTGGTGTCTTTGGTGTTTGACCTAGAGAAATATACAAAGACCATGAAATCAGCATATTAGCATGTTAGCTAGGCTCATATGGCTCCAAACCTGTATTCTGTTATTTTGCAATGGGACATAAAAGGTGAAATTCTTAACATACTGTACTTATCACTCTTTTGCAGTGCATACAAATACAGTAAAGGGGAATAAACTCTTCAAACTCAACCTACGCTAATTTGTTGTTTGCAAAGTAAATATAGAATCTATGTAAATAATTATTAACAACTATGAAAACCTTGCCAGGAAGTGGTCGTAAAAAAAAAAAAAGTGTTGGGTGTTGTTTACCTCGTGGTATCTGACACACCCATTCAAGTTTGGCATCGCAGTGAAAGGTGCTGGGATAAAAAGTCTCTGGATGGGAGTTTTGAAACAGGTAGTGGAAAAACGACTTTCTTTTCAAAGTCTGATGAAATAACACACACACACACACACACACACACACACAAAACTCTGATATGTATATAATACTGTTTGATGACAATCTATCAATCTAGTCTTTATTTCACAATATTAGGACGTTTAAATGACATTTATTCTTATTTGAGTGTTTTATAGCAATGCTCTATGACAAATAAATACAGTGTGTGTCTGACTCATTGTAATATGAAATTAAAGTGCCCCTATTATGGATTTTTGAAAATGGCCTTTCCTGCAGTGTGCAATGTAACTATATATGAATGTAAACAGTCTGCAAAGCTGTAAAGCTGAAAGTGCATCATAAACACAGTTATTGTCTCTCAAAAGAAAGAGTCAACTCTGAATTGCCGAACTCTTTGTCTGTGTTCGGCTAACTCATATGCCATTATTGTTACCAAGCTGTGTGTCTGGCTCACTAACAACCTTTTCCCCACTGATTCATTATTTTGAGTGGAGAACTATTATTATTAAAATAGAATGTATTATTGATAAGCTGTGTTTCAGTACTGGTGATAGGTGTTCATTTCCAGACATGCTCTGTATGCAGTAAACCCATCTCAACAGACTGGGTCATCAGAACCAAGCAGAGCAGAGTAGCTTCATGCACAGGAGAAGTTTGGAAAGATGAATCTTTAAACTAACCGCTTGAGAGTCATTGAGAAATTTAAATACATATTATAAGAAAATGCAAGTGTTTTTTGACCTTGCATGCATGTGAACCTGTTGTTGTGGACTCCCAAAACCTATTAAACCTATGAAGCTTTCAAATAGCATAATGGGGCACTTTAAATCATAGAAATATTAAAATATCGAGCAGAAATATGTACAGCTATCCAACAATTAAGTGTGTAAGTTGGTAACTTTTTCAAAATAGCATGTGTCATTTCACGTGATGTTTTTATTGAGATAATATTGCACAATAATGCAGATGTCATTCGAGTTCAGGTGTCATGTAATGCAACTAATGTTCTGGGGGTCATGTTCACCTCACCTTAAACGCAATGCAATCCCTGTCATAGGCATCATCTTCATTGAATTCATCAGGAAAGATCATCATGGAGACCTGTTACCAAGCAACAGAAACAAATGACTACACATTTCACACATGAGCTTTACTCAATCAAGCAATAGAGGAGCAAACGATGGCCCTGATCCTAATCCAAATATGTCTTTATTTGGATCAGAAAACCTCAGATGACAGTGACTCACCGGACGCCCGTCACTCCATTCCCAGTTGTTGTTGTTATTTGGATTTCGGCGATTAAGTCCCACCCAGAAAAAACGATCATCGCTGTACAGGGAAACGAACAGCACAAATATCACTCAATACTTTTCACAGCACTTGGTTTGGGGTATATGATAATGATATGTACCTGATAGAGTCTCTCAGGATGGAATCTAACACTAGCATATCTCTAGCCTCAGTGAAGCTTGGCAAATGACCCCCTAGTGCCTGACAGAAACGCTCTGCCTCGTCCCATGAGCGCTTCCTGGTCAAACGCTCCCCGTGAAACACCTGCAGACACGTTTAAACAGATGTCCATTAGATACAACTAGAAAGGTCTTCGTTATCTAGACTCAACTTCTGTTTTAGACGAACACCACCTCAACACACCTTGTAACAGTGTAGCAGGCCTTCCATCGAAACCCATCCGGGTGCACAGGAAGCATTGGGATTGGGCACAATTGGATCCGGGGTGGGTTGGATCATTGATTTAATATGTTTCTTACAGATATTGCCAGCTTTGAACAGAGTGCAGTTCTTCACAACCCACTGGCCCAAAGGATTCCCGGTAGACATCACCACACAGCCCCCAGGGAACGCTGAAACACATATTCACATTCAAACTCAATGCAAAATCTTTTAAATGATGGTATTTAAAAAGTTAGGATACTGTTTTCCCTCCCAGTAATCAGTATTGGTTTTCCATTGAAAAATATACAGAGTAAGCCAGAAAACAAAACACTTTTAAGTCTGCAGTTGTCTAATTGAGAAATGTATTAGGATAGTGAACAGCCACTGTCGATCCCATGATGTGCTTTACCGGGTTCTAGCCTTTTCCAGTTAGTATAGGTGACCGGGACTGATGTCCCATCCTGACCGATCCACTGGTACTCCCTGGAGCCTTTACTGCCCTGTAGCCCCGTCCAGAAATACAACACCTCAGTGCTGATAAGCTCTTTCAGAAGACTGTTAATGAAGGCCTGCTCAAATCTAGAGAGAGGATTACATATCTTCATGTTACTACTCTAGATTAGTTCTATTAATGGCTCACTATTATTATCAATAACACTTGGGATATTTGAACAAAATATTTTTTCTTTTAAAATCAAGATTTAGTGTACTTTTTAAAAAGTCAGTTACAAAAGTGAATGGTGCAAACAGTTACCTGTTATTAATGCTGATGTGGCAGCTGTTTTTATATGACACCAGCTCTCTGTCCACTTTATAGCAAGCGCCGCCATGCCTCTTCCAGTTCTAGAGAGAAGAAAATACATATCTCTGCTTATTCATGAATCAGATTCACATGTGGAATCTAATTGGATGGTAAGAACAACAATATGAAGCACAAACATGATCTAATGTACTTCCATGGAGCTCCAGTGAAATGTTCAATGGTGTCAGTGATGGTCACTCACCCCGTCTGTAGGACAGCCTTCCTCTGAGGTGCTCTCATTCACAGTCCCATTCTTCATACACATGTAAGCCCTCTGCTTTTCACAGTCGGACACAGACCATGTATGATGCTGCAAACGTGCATAGAGAAATTAGCGGTGATAAAATTCAGAAAAGCACTCTTGTTGTGTTATTGCTCAAGTAAAATCTGACATGATGTAAAACACACACACACACCTCTCCTGAATAGTACACGCAGTGGATGGTATTTGGTAGAAGAGGTGGAGGTTGAGCTCTGGCCCAGTATGTGAAAGACACTGGTACATTATCGCCCCAGTTATAAACTGAGGTGGTTCCATTACCCGAAAGACCAATCCATACATCTGCCTTTAGATCTGTCACATATAAAAAGACATATAAACTCAGTACAAATGTATGACACATACAAATATACACACACACAAATACACACACACACACACACACACACACACACATATATATATATATATATATATATATATATATATATACATATATATATATATATATATATATATTTACACATACATATACATACATATAGATGTATAATATTATATACTGTATAATTAATATATACTGTACATACTGTATAATACATAAACCCCACTGACAGATATTTATTTTTGTTTTGAGCATTAATTTGTCAATAAATAATTTAATTTCTCAATATCTCAAAGTAAATCTATCTTGATTTAAGAACGTTTACATTTTTGTATTGGAAAACAAAAATACAGAAAATGCATGCAACATTTTAATGCCATATTTTTTATTCATTTAATACTGTCTGCTCTAAATTTAAGACCTTAAAGGCCTTAAATTATAGAAAGCCAAATTAAGATTAAAATATAACCTTAGTGTATATATTATAGAGGAGCAATACAGCTATAATATTACAAATATAATTTTTTTCTTATGTATTTATTTATATTTACTTATCTTTTTGTATACTTATTTATTTACTAGTTTTCATTATTTTGTTTTCTTCTTTGCTTTGTCATGCTAACAACATAAAAAAACAACATAATTTAGACATTAACGTTAATCACGATCATTTTAATGGATGATCTAGTGGAATATTTTATGTGTTGTTTATATCTGTGTGCATTGTGCGTTTACCTGAGTGAAAATGTGTGTATAGCATTTCAATATCCTCTAAACTGTGGATGCTGGCAAGGTGAGAGTGAGCCATATTACACACATTCTGAGCTTCATGATGCGTTAGATTTGAGTTTGTTCCACTTTCGAGTTGATAACAAAATCCTTTCCATCCAATCCAACCATTGTCACACGCCGTGGGCTTATATACCTCCCTGACTGCTGAAAGGAGAGATAGAGAGAGAGTGAGCTGTCAAACGGAGGAAAAAGAAGAAAAATAAAACAAGTGGGCAGTATCTCACCTGGACTCTCACTGCCGTTATCACTCTTCATGCAGATGAATGGAAGCCGATGTTCACACGTCTCTGCGCCGAAACGCAGCGGCTCCTTCAGAACCCCACAGTCCTCGTCCGACAAAAGGGATCTGATTGGCATGCCTAACAAACATGCCACATGACACACAAATGTCACACTTTACGCAAACAGTTTCGGTAATAATTAATCTAATCAGACATTTTCACTCATACTTTTTCTGGAATCTGATAACATTTTTCATTTGGTGGACATATGCGTTACATTCAGGGTTTCAAAAGTATTATTAGTTTAAAACATAAATTTCGTATCCAAAAACATATTTATTTATTTATTCATTTAGGAGGGAGACTGTACAATAAATAAACGTGAATGCACTGGAATTAGCACATAATTGGGTATTTAAAAGACTGATATTATGATAAATGGCATCATAAATGCTTTTATCATATTTTATTTTTTATTCAAAATACAATAAAATGCTGTTCATTCATACAAAGATTTAAGTGCACCACTTCTATGCATGTCCAAATTTAAATGCATTTCGATATATTCTGGGGGCCACAATAATCTCAGTGAAATGTACATCATTCCTTGAGATCTAAAACAAATCTTAACCTCTCTGAGAACTGAAAGGACAATTTAGCAACTATTATTTTATTGTTGATCTCGTATGAATTGGACAATGGGTTTATTTAAGTTTTAAAAACCAGTAAAATGACAATTAACATGGTTTCTGTTCAGGTAAAGTAACTACTGATGCCGTTACAATCTGAAAAAAAAAAAAAGCTCAAGATTACAGTATTGGATTAAGTTCTCCAACATTGAATGCAAATCATTTGCATAAGCGTTTATAGACACAGTTCAATTCATTGATACCACCCACAAACCGCCCACATCGACACAGCTAACCGTCAGTCAGAGACAAAGCTGCCATCACACACAGAGATTCTGCCGGTTTCTCCTGCATAAAGATGCCATTCACGTCATCAGTTTGTTATTCTAGCAAAACAACTAAGCTTGTAGGCCCATTCACAAACTGCCACATTAACAGCGACAGAAATGTTGTAGCCAGTGGCTGAACAGCAGAGAACATAAAAGATCGGAGGATAAGAGAACTGGTCTTCCTTGATTTGCTAAACCTAAATTACTGTCACGTTGTACAGGATGTAAAGTGAATATGTTTCAAAAGACAAAATGTTTGATTGATTGTCAGATCTCTTCCAGACGTTTCCAGAACATGTGGTTGCATAAATGACTGAATTTTCTCTTTGGGATGAACCATTGCTTTAAGACATAAACATAGAAACAATAATCTACTCTAAGATTCTTTATAATACACGGTCCGGTTGAAATCACCTGTTTCCCAAGGGGCGAAAGATAAAGCGGATCCATCTGACCACTGCCAGCCCTGCATCCAGTCCAGATGGTTCAAGCCGATCCACAGCTTACTTGGCAAGTCTGTCTTATTTCTAACTGCAGGGGAAGGAGATAAATAATGATATTAAATGAAGGAAAAATAAAAACTTACATTGTAGTGTCTGATGGTCACACACTCTGATTTTTTAGCTTCAGACTTTGATCCAGTCAGAAGATTTCAAAGATGTTTCATATTTTGAACTGTTTTTAGAACACATGTTGTTTTCATTTGACTTGTGTCTCCTAGCAACAATTTTCTGTGTGAGTGAGTACTTTAAAATCTGCTAAAATGTGATCCTCGGTAGTATAGTATAGTACTGTATGATGGCCAGTTTTTCTTTTGTGACTATTACAAAGTTGACAAGTGTATGTTGCCCAGTTTCTTTAAAATCTGTTCAGATGTTACAAGTTGTTTTGTGAATGTCAGGCTTTAGCTGTGAAATCAGTGTGAATTAAAGCCGAAATGTGTAATTCTGCAGCAAAAATAATGAGTGTTTTCAAACAGGTTTCTCTCACACTCCCCCCAGCTGCCATTGGTCAGACAAACAGAGGCCCTGAACATATCCTGTTGGTATTTCAAAAACATTTCAGTGCATCCATATTGATAATTATGAGATAATATAGATAGAGATGCATAGCTTGTTTTACTATTCATGTTTTACAATCCCAAATCCAACTGCAGTGACACTGAAGATTAGAGTAATGGCAGATAAACCATCACAGGAATAAGTTACACTTTAAATTATATTGTAAAAATTTGTTTCAATTTAAATATTTCACTGTTTTTACTGTATTTTTGATATATAAGAAAGCAGCCTTGGTGAGCATAAGAGATATCTTTAAAAAAAAAATCTTAGTGACCCTTTTGAGCAGAATACTTAAGCTGCAGATTGGGGGGTCAGCTATAGAGATGGATAAAAATCATAACACTGTAGTGAAAATGAGAAATTATTCTTACAGAACTCAAGCTCTTGAGGACTAGACAGGCTGAGCAAATCTCCTCCTTGATTCTGACAGGCATCCCGTGCCTCGTGCCAGGTCACCACCGCTGTGGAAACGACCTGATAGCAGCGTCCTTTCACTGGGCTTTCATCCCATAAAGAAGAAGAACATCCCTCCACTAAATAAAAGAAAACAGACAGGGGGTTAGTTACAATTCTTTAATTATACAGACCTCCATCTGTTTGTCTCCTGCCCTAGGGCTGTCACTTTTAGTTCGAAAATCGATTGCACAATCGATCGGACCAACCAAAAAAAGTTTCGAAAATGAAAATAGGGAATCGATTTTAACCAAATATGTACACTATTAATTTTAAAATAATTAAACAATTAAAAAATATACATGTAACAAAATTAACAAACAAGCAGAAAAAGAAAATAAAGAATTGCGAAAGTGCAGTATGCCTTGCGAAAGCTAGACAGAAAATACGTCCAAAGTGACCTCTTATGCTGCGTTCACACCAAAAGTGAATAGAGCGTCTGGCGCAAATGATTTCAATGTTAAAAGAAGCGTTTACGCGCGTCTGGAGGTCTCGTGGCGCGGTAGACACGAAATTCGCCTCATTCATGCATCTAGTTACAGGAGATTCTGAGTTATGAAAAGGACCATTGCAAGCTGATAGCGACTGGTAATACCCCCACTTTGCGCAGCGTTACCTGAGTGTCCCTGGGACATCAGTGCGGTCGTAGCACGTCTTCTCAACAGCTGGACATATAGTGAATAAAAAACGCCCTGCTCGTCTGGACCCCGAAAATGTTGATCGACTTTTTCCTGTCCAATAAATTTGTAATGGCCCTAGCCTTTTTGCGCATGCCTGCCTAGTGCCGCCTAGACTAAGTGTCGGTTACATTCAATAAAAAAAACACACATGGCCTGTTCTCAAGTCCATTTAAAGTTAAAATTTTTTGAACAGTTGTTTGAAATGGATTGATCATTATTTAAAATAATTTTGGAGATTTTTGAATTGCCTAAATCATAAATACAGCCGGGTTGAAGCCTGCAGTGATGTTTTTCTTTTGTTATGGCAGCTGTCCCCTCTGTATATATATTTTTTCGAGAATGTTGCATTCCTGTTGCTGGTTGCTATTCTGCACGAAACTTAATGCCAATAAATAAGAAATATTGCTGACTTGTGCATTTCCAGCGCTCTCTTTAGGTTCTTCCGTTATTTGACGTTGAAAAAGGAAACGTATTTTTTTAGACATGGAAAATCGATTTTACAATCGATACAATTAACACTTATGTCTTAAAAATCGAAAATGATTAGTTAGTTACTGTAAAAACCAGCAGGTTAAGCAGGTCAGGCTGGTATTTGTTTGTAGGTAAATATTTGACTAAAGACAGTATCTGTGAAAAGCTCACCACCGACAAACATTTTTGTAATACCACGGAAATACATTTTTACAATACCCCAACTCTTATTTCTTGAAAAATAAATGGAGTATTTTAGATTTATTTGTAGTATTTTTTTAATTGAAAGTTACTGAATTTCTTTCTTTCTTGATAAAAAGACACTAAATTAATAAATACATTTTTTTTCTGCACACATTGGCTTTAATTGGGAAATTAACATTACTGTAGTTACTATTGGATAAAACGGCAACCAATTGTCAAAAGTTTAATTTTGTAAAATAAGTCACATGTACTTTCCAGCTGCTCTCTGGAAAAACCCCAGCAGCTGCAGAGGGATGTGAACCTTACCATACTTCAGACAGTTCCCCCACTTGTTCTCTTGATCATAGTTTGCTGTGGTGGAGCACCAGTCCAGAGTCTTGTCTTCAGTGCCAGGCAGACAGTTGTGGTGCCAGGTCCCATTGTGGTAAAAGGGGAACTCACAGGGCGCCCCATTGGAATTCCCCCCGCTTGTGTGCATCCCTGAGATAAAGGGGAAGAGATTGTGGCTTTATGTAGCTAATCTGCCAAAAAAAGAAATAAAAATATCTGACAAAATCCCCCGTCTGACACATCCTCATGGGAACAAATGAATCATAAATAAAACTTTTGATGATCAGCTGACTTTCTCAGACCACATTCCTAAAACTGTCCAATCCTGCAGATTTGCTTTATTAAAACATCAAGAAGATCAAGCCCTTTCTTTCGAAACATGCTGCACAACTCCTTGTTCAAGCTCTTGTTCTGTCCAGGCTGGAATATTGCAATGCCCTCTTGGCAGGTCTTCCAGCCAATTCTATCAAACCTTTACAATTAATTCAGAACGCAGCAGTAAGATTAATTTTTAATGAGCCAAAAAGAATACACGTCACACCTCTGTTTAGCAATTTGCACTGGCTTCCAATAGCTGCTCGCATAAAATTCAAGGCATTGATGTTTGCCTACAAAACTACCACTGGCTCTGCACCCATTTACCAAAATTTGTTACTTCAGACTTATGTGCCCTCTAGAAGCTTGCGTTCTGCAAGTGAACGTCGCTTGATTGTGCCATCCCAGAGAACCACAAAGTCACTTTTACAGACTTTTAGATTAAATGCTCCCTTCTGGTGGAATGAACTCCCCAACTCAATCCGAGCAGCTGAGTCCTTGGCTATCTTCAAGAATCGACTTAAAACACATCTCTTCCATCTTTATTTGACCCTCTAACTTTAACACTCACTATTCTAATTCTATTCTTTAAAAAATCTAACTACCTTTCTAATCTTTTTGTATTCTGTTTTCTTTTAATTTATTATGCAATTGTATATGTATGCGTGTGTGTGTGTATGTGTAAAGACCTCTAACTAGCTTGCTCTATTCTTTTATTTTTTATTCTGTTTTCTTTTTATTTATTATATTAGTTAAAATCCCATGCTACGTATACTGTGTTAACCTAACTGAGACTTGTTATAGCACTTATATATCATTGCTCTTTTTGTTGTTTTTGATTGCTTCCACTTTCTACATCTGTAAGTCGCTTTTGGATAAAAGCGTCTGCTAAATGAATAAATGTAAATGTAAATGTAAAATCAAATGTTCCTCATAGTTCTGGCAGGGATTGTAGGTGGAATGAGTGAATGTGCAGTGCTCTCTTCCACCTTCAACACGAGGGATGAGGTGAGACCCTTGAGCAACGCATCGAACCCCCAACTGCTCACCTGCTCATGGTCTGATTGGTTTTTGATAGGTTTTGATATGCATTTAGCAGACGCTTTTATCCAAAGCAACTTACATTGCATTCAGGCTAACAATTTTTTCCTTTCATGTGTTCCCCGGGATTCGAATCCCCAACCTTGCACTTGTTAACGCACTTGAGCTACAGGAACACTGTATGGCTGCGCACTGCGCACTGTGTGTGTGTGTGTGTGTGTAGTTCCTGTGGCTCAGTGGTAGAGCACTGCATTAGCAGCACAAAAGGTTGTTGGTTTGATTCCCAGGGAACATGTTAGGTAAAAAAACGCATAGCCTGAAGGCACCGTAAGTTGCTTTGGATAAAAAAAGTCTGCTAATTGCATTAATGTGTGTGTGTGCACTTATTATAGATGGGATAAAAGTAGAGCACAAAGAGTAGGACTGCACGATATTGGGAAAAAATGACATTGCAATATTTTATTTTTCTGCGATATATATTGCGACATAAAATCTAATCAAACTGTTTCTTACAAACAAAAATAGGGTGAGCACACTTACATTCTCATTTAAAATGATTTAAACATCGACACCATCGTGTCAATTGATTAATATGCGCGAGGGAGAGAGAGCAAGACAGCGCTCATGTTGTTTGAAGACGGTGAGCGTGTGGCCGGGGCTGGCTCGCTCGCTCTCTCTCTCTCTCTCTCTCTCTCTCGCGCTCTCTCTCTCTCCCTCTGTCTCTCTCACGCACGCGCTCTCTCTCTCTCTCTCTCTCTCTCTCTCTCTCTCTCTCTGCCCTGTCAAAACTTTCGCTCTATGATGGTTAAGCTTTGCAATTAATCCGTGAATCACATTCGTCGATGCTTAAACGACACATCGTGCAGCCCTAACAAAGAGTATGGGACACTTGGCTACACATCACTTCATTTACACTTTAAAAGAAAGCGACTGTAAAGACAGAATGTTACAGAAAATTAAAAACAGAATAAAATTACTGTCAATTGTAAAAAATATTTTACATTTTTATTTAATTTTTCCCCAGTATTTAGCATTGGCGAGCAAAATGCTTTAAAAAAAAAGTTATGAATGATAACTTCTGAGCTTAGGAATATTTTAGCTAAAAACGGGAACGTATTAAAAGGTCAAAACAAACAGACTGATCAGAAATGACAACCACATTCTGCAGCTGTGAGAATTTAGCCCATGTGACCAAAATAAATAAATTAATTAATATTCCCAACCATGTTTACAATGTTTACCACCTTTGAATGTGCAAATTCATAGAGAAACTAATGTTTTTAAAGAAATGAAACTAAAGAAAGACAGAAAACAGGTCGTTTCCTGCCAGATATGAAGCAATCGTTCTGTTATTAACCATGAGCAGGTGGAGTTTCCCATAAACTCCATTAATGTATTTCTACAGTCACATGAAACAACAGTGGTTGTTTGAGCGAAACTCAAGGCTCCTCCTGCAGAGCAGATCAGCGGAAAGCGGATGAACTGGGTGATCCGAACAACCACAGCAAATCAACCCCCATGCATTTGGTGCAAGCCTATGCAACACAAACTAAACCACACGACAACAAACACAGAAATGTGTGAAAAATGCACCTACGTTCTTCAAGTACCAGTGTAGTGACTTCTTATTTTTGCAGAAAATAATATATATATATATATTCTATTAAAAACATTTACTCCCAGAATTGTGTAGTGTCAGCCAATAAGATTAGAGCTTGCCAGGTCAAGAAAATACTTTTATGAGCAACAGGCATCAACTTTTATCTAAAGAGACTTATTATGAAGACAATAACTCTAGACAACCTTTCTCCAGTGAACCATGGTTAATGCATCACCTCTTCTGGCATTTGAACCTATAACCATTCAGCCACTTGCCCAGAGTGCGATCCATTTGCCTACAGCGTCTCTAAACAATTATGTACAAAAGTGACAGTGTCCTACTTCGATACGGCTGATGACAGATGTTATCCGAGCTCCCTCCTCTTTTCCAAGTGTCCTTTCCGTCGATCTTGGCAGTGACAGAGTCGTTAGTCCCGACGCTGAGTTTCATTTGGTATTCGGTGTAGATGATGTCCTCGTGGCACTTCCAGCGCAGGAGTGCATCGGAGTCGCAGCTGAACATGGTCAACATATTGGTGCGCACCTCTAGACCCAGACACGTGGACGACTGCATGTTAAACAGCCTGTGGGCTGAACCCCACTTCCACAAAACGGCTGGCACTGACGAACAGGCTCCCAACTTCAAGACTCCATCCTGGACCAGGAGGCACTTCCCATTGCTATTGTGCTGGATAGAAAACGTGCCATTTCCTGCATAAATATAAAACAGATTGTTATTTGATGCAGTCACTTCCTGCATGAGATGGTTATCTGCGAGAAGATGAGAGTGGAGAGTAACCGACTCAAAATGTGCTAAACCAAACATTGTTACATGTCTAATTCAAAGTGCTTCTGATAACTGTTTTAACTACATCAACAAAGATCATTTAGATCCAAATAAAGACCTTAGATGCCCTTTTACCAAGACATTTCGGGGACCACATGAGGTATGCAAATTTTTAACCACACGCATGCTTCAAAAAGATACATCAGCTTGTGTAGATGTGCAGAATGTCTCGAGCAATCTTTGTTTATACAGCAGTGTGTTTTTGTTGAAGGTGCAGCCTATGAGTGCATTTAAATCAACACTGGATTAATAACTGGTATTTCTCTCTGGCCAAAGTGAAGTTATTTTCCACAGCGTCTGATACGGTGTCAAAGTTGTGTCATAATAGTTTCTTCTCTGCACTTTGTTGATTAGAGCAACAGGCAGAAAACAAAGGCTTCAGATGAGGCTGGGCCTCGCTGCAGCCACAACAAAACAAACACATCAACATTTCTCCGAAGTTTTCTGTTTGTTTGTTTAATATGAAACATAGGAAAACAAGTGTGTATTTAACCACACACTAATGATTTCTGAAAGCATAAAGCTACAAAAGCAGTGTGAACGTACGAAAAATAAATATTATGCAGTAAATAAGTACATCTAACATATCTCTCTTTCTCTTTCTATATCTCTCTCTCGCTCTCGCTATCTCTCTCTCTCTATATATATATATGTGTGTGTGTGTGTGTGTGTGTGTGTAAAATGTGAATTTTACCAGACGGCTTACAAAACAACATTTAACATGAATGAAATAATAATACAGTAAATATTGCAGATGCATTTAATGCAGATACTGATGTTTTATCATTTGAATCTTAATTTTCAAATATGGCTCTTTCACACACACCCAGATCTGACTGAAATATGAGGAGGTGTTTGTTTAGCAGGAGGTGGATATGAGCCATGATCTACACTGAGGCAATGGCGCAGGTTATTATTTCAGTGCTGTTTTTTTTTTTTTTTAAACTGTGTCTATTGTTTTCCAAACACTGGCCATGAGGACCCTGTCAAACAGACAGCGTGTGAACCCGTCCAGACCACAGACTGTATAAAAACAGGTCCAGACCCACAAACTCACACTTGTAAACTGCTAAGGCTCCATATTTGAGATGTATTAAATGTTTCAGAGCAGCACGCAGACATTATATAACCAACGCAAACAACCTGCTTCCACTTACTAAAGATAATATCACGTTCCCCATCAAACTGGCAGGGCTTGAGTCGTTTTAGTCTTTTAACGTTTTACATTTCTGAATGGTTCGATATTAACTCTATTAAAAGCAGTTAGTGTGACGTGAAACAGAGGTTAGCTATCAGTAACGTTATACACAGGACAGAAAGGACATTCCAACGCTTAACGTGGTCTAACGTACTAATACAGTGATATTAACAGACCAAACTCACTAAACATCATACTAATAAAGAATACTATCTACAAAAAATCAGATGATCCCTGAATATGAATTCAACGCGTTTAATAACACGTTATGCCTTTTCCTCCCATAGAAAACCATCATAAGGCTTAACGTGCCATTATTGCATTCACATTCAGGGCTCATCTAATTTTTTTTGTAGATAGTACACTATGAATTTTAGTGAGTTTGGCACACTTACCGTTGCTTACAGCTGAAACGCAACCTCCTAATCCGGACAGTAGGAATATTATAGTGTAAAACATCTGCTGTGTGCTCCAATCCATGATCAGAGATGTAAACAACACCTCCTGACTGCTGTCATGTATCTTCAGATTAGGTTAAATCTGCTTCTACAGACCGGGTTTGTGCTCTCACGCTGTAAACGGTAGAAAGTCCCCCTCGATTATGACGTTTTCCTGATCAGAGAAACCTTTCTGTTTCTGTTTAGTGCTACACGGACGAGCTATGGTTGGCCAGCTGTAAAGACGTCATAACGCAAAGCCACTGTTCTAACGGAACACCATACCCATCAGAATGGGCTACCATCGGTTAATGCGCAATGAAACTGGTGGAACTGCGCATGCGTTAAATTTAAACATCATTTCAGCACACCTAATATTACAAGCGGTAAACAGCATAGCTCTTTATAAACTGTATTTTTATTAAACCAGGGCCTATACAAAAAAACATATCCCAGAACACCACGCCCTAGAATGTAATGCAGTTGATCGTGACATTTTTTTTTTAGTGTGGAGAGTCAGTAAAGAGAGGTTTAATTAATATTAAACTATTTTATTATTTCATTGAATTTATTATTATTGTTTATTATTTATTTGTTATTATTGAATGCTTGTATCCCCCAATTCTGTACATCTCGTTATTATTATTATTATTATTATTATTATTTAAAAAAAATAGTAGCACTATTATGTAAATTACGCAGTATTGTATTTTGTGTGTGTGTGTGTGTGTGTGTATGAGACTTTATTGTGTTGTTTACTGTTGTTAGCAAATTCCTCAAAATAACAATGTTACATATATGCCTCAAAACTCTTAATTTCAACTTCTTATCATGGTACAGTAGGTTGGGTTTACATGAAATTGTCATTTTGCCTTTTAAAATAGAAGGTACACAATTATTTGATGTTAATTAGGCCGATAATTCAAAGTAAGTGTGTTTGATTACTACATATTTTCTTAGTTCTGTTTTAAAGTCATGGTCAATTTGACTCAAGAAGAGTTTTACAGAGGTTTAATCATTTATTTTAAATCATGGATCAGGTGAAACATATTGAAAATACATTTGGTCACATTAAATTGAGCATTAAATCTTAAAGTGTTCTTTAAAACAAGAGAAAAAAAAAGAAACTCTCAAAAGAGACACGTACAATTTTACCTTATACCGAAAAACAATACTAAAAAGAACAAAATGTAAACTGTGACACACAGTGAAACTATGCAGACCCTTTAAACACAATCACACATATGTCAAAACACACAAATCCACAGTTTTACAGTAGTATAAAAGTTCAGAATGGAAAGTCTGTCCTGTCAAAGCAATGAAGTCTTATTTGTCTTGCCATATACCACAATCACACTCATTACCACAAAAATAAAAAATAAAATACAAAAACACTAAAAATAAAACAAATTTTCCAAGGCGGTTTAGTATGCATGGCTTATTAGGAAGTAGAGAGGGGATTTCTTAAACTTAAATATGCAGTCTTTGTGTGTGTTCTTATTTGCAAACATTTTTGAGAAACACTAGATGATTAAAAACAATGTTCTTTATTTAAAATTTTTGCAAAAGGATAAATTCTTAAATGAAGCAGTAATAATTTCCATTGGACAATGCAAAAAGTCAGAGAAGAAAAACAGAGAAGCAAACACAGCTGAAATGCACAGGAAGTTTTTACATTTAGACATTTATATTTTTACATTTACATTTTTAAAACCACAGAATAAGACTTTATTGCATCTGTGGCCTTAATTACAACAACAACACATCTCTGGTGATCTGGAAGCTGTGCAAAAGTAAGGTACGCGTATAATGCATGAAATCCTAGCCTACACACTTCAGATCAAACCAGTTTCATATTTCAATTGAGCGACAACGATTCTAAAATAAGGTTGTAACACCGATAACACCCCCAACAGTGAAAAGGAAACATTTATTAATGGCCAAGTTGTTCTGCTTTAAAAACAATTCCCCCTGGAAAGATGGATCGTATAGATCCGAATATTGCATTGTTGAATAGCTGCAAAAGTTGAAGAGTAACACTTAAAAGTCAACATGAAATGATACCCACAAGCCCTTCTAATTTTATAATGTGATATGTCTGCTTTATACAAAGCTGTGAATGGCTCTTCCTCTCTTGACACACTGCCAGACAACCACTGGTTAAAATGTAAGCGGCCTTGGTGATGTCATCAGAAAGAAAAATTGTTTAAGAGGTGGAGCAAGTTATTACATTTTTTTTTAAATATATATATTTTTTTACGTGATCAATTGTGCCCAATAACATTAGGAACGCATATGTTTTTGTTTCTTCTCAAAATACTATTATTTCTTTATGTAAACAACTTTTCATGAGGATAAAAATACTGAGTGCACCTTTAAGAAAGTAATTCGGGTCCATTTTGATTTCACGTTGACTTTAAAAGGCCTGTTCACAAAAAAAGACGAAATGTTTGCTGCAAACATGTATGCGATAAACAACTGAAGCAACTTTTTACAGGGAGGAGATCTGATCTCTTTGCCACAGCACTGAAGGGAAACTAGGCAACCAATAAGAGTCACACTTTTACACTTTTGGTTATGTGCCCAAACACGCTGCTGTTGCATAAAATTATGACTTGGTGGCATATTTTGATAACGGCAATAAACAACAGGAGGAACAATCTGGAACTAGCCTCTTTTCTTCTTCATGAGAAGTGGGTGTGAGAAGCACAAAGTTGTTTAGCACCTTCCAGTATTTATGCTTTCCTATAAGAGCAACATACTGCCAAAGAATGAAATTGCAGTGAAATTCAAATGCATTTTCATGGTAAGAATTTGTGTTAATGTGAACAGGCCTTAAGACCTTGACAATATTAAACCATGCTTTTATCAAACAAGCCATTTGGCGCATTTGAACTTTTACACTCAAGAGGAATTCTGTTGTTGTCCTGAATATGAGACGGAAGTGAAAAAAAAAACATTTTTCACTTCATAAAGGATATCCCTTTCATTATGTGTTTAAAAGGTCTGTCTTTATTTGTACGGACAGACAACTCGAAATCTTGGTCGTTTCCTTGGGAACTTGTCCGTCTGTAACAGGCGCTGCCAAACGCTGGAAGCCTTAGGATGCACAGAGAGTTTCTCTTGTAAAGGAGCTAGAATGATCCATTCATGACCAGATCAAGATCAAGATCAAGATCACACCTAGGTGTGGACCTGGAGAGAAAATTACACAGTTGAGTTTCAGTACATGATGAAAGCTTTTAAGTACAGTCCTTCTCAAATATTTCGTAACATGATTTCTTTTCGGTTTTCAAACAACACCTGGCTACCCTCCGTAGTCACTGTAGACAACTTAAAAAGTCAAATGAGTACACACAGTTTTGAGGAACTGACAGAAGTTAGCATTGTGAAAGAGCAGAAAGGGAAAAGCATAAAAAGTTGACACTTCCTCTAAAGTATGATTCACCACATTTTGTTTTGATGCTTGAAAAAAAAAAAAAATTATATTGTAACCTTTCAATGACTCCACTTCGACCTTTTTGATGGCACCTGTAATACGAAGCAAAACATCTGAATGAAAATCTGAGCAACTACACGGCGGAAGTATTAACCGATCAAATGTTGCCCTTAAAACCACAGAAGAAAGTAAGTCATAAGTCACAAGAGTAAGTAAATGATGACCTTTACATCTGTGTAAACTATTCCTCTAACAG
Organism: Carassius auratus; assembly: GCF_003368295.1. NCBI lineage: Eukaryota > Metazoa > Chordata > Actinopteri > Cypriniformes > Cyprinidae > Carassius > Carassius auratus. The sequence continues at coordinate 5,499,578 of NC_039278.1, read as the reverse complement.
ATACTTAGTTTTGCAATTTGTTTGAGTCACTGCACAAATGATACTAAACATTTATTGCAACAAAGAAATGTGGCCACTCCAAGGCCAACAATCATTTTCTGGTATTGTTCCTGCAGTAAAGGTCTGTAATGAGCCTCCGTTGGTGGTTTGTGGTCATGAGGTTGAAGATCATGCCTTGTACCTGTTGAGCTTTTGCAGATAAAGCCTCAGTTTCTCAGTTGCAGTCAGCTAACTGCCACACAGCATCTGAAACCCGCACAAGTCACACATGAATCAGCCCTCATGTCACTGGCATCTGGAGCTTTGGAGCTTTTTGTAGCTCTCTGTTACACTAACCAAAGTTAGTGTAACGGAGCGGTGAGCCATCCAGTCGAGTCAAAGCATCAGTCTGGGCTCTGACGAGGTCATGCAAGGACATTCACCTTTTCACTTCAACCACTGTGTGGTCAGTTTTGCTGTGTGTTTTGGGTCATGGTCATATTGGAAGGTAAACCTTCTTCCCATTGACAACTTTCTGGCAGAGGGCAGCAGATTTTCCTAAAGAATTTGACGGTATAGTTTTTGCCTCTTCTGTTTTTCCTTCTATCCTGACAAATGCTCCAGCCCCTGCTGCAGATAAACACCACAATAACAGGATATTACCACCTCCATTCTTTACTGGAGGAATCTGTTATGTGGACGGTGAGCTGTATTGGATCTCCACCAGACATTGTTTCGTGTCATGGCCAAATAATTACATTTTAGTCTCATCGCATCAGAATCTTCGAGGTGCATTTTGGCAAAGCTCAGTCTGACTGCATGTGGCCTTTCTTGAGGGGTGGCTTTTTTTTGCAACCACATTTGTGGAGAATGTGTGATATTGTTGTCACATGCACACAATGACCACTCTTTGTCATAAATTCCTGCAGCTGCTTCAGAGTCGCTGTTGGTCTCTTTATCGGCTGTCTGAGCAGTTTCCTGCTGGCTCTTTCATCCAGTTTGGAGCGACATCCAAGAGAGCGACTACCAAGGACTGAAATGCTCCAGGGAAAGCTCTTTTAATGCTGAACATATCAAAATGACAACAGCTGATCAAATGTCATTGTGGGTCATTGAGAAGGTGATTATCTGCACCTGACTGAGTTTACAAGACATTTTAAGGAGGGGGTGATCATTTTTCCAACTCAGTGATTATGTTTTTTATTAGATTTTTTTTCGGACATGTTGGAGTTTTATCTTTCTCTTGGATGTTATAAGTTTTACTGAGTAAATACAGCTGGATAAAACAAAAACTGTCTCCGTCTTCATTTCAGGCTGCAAAGGAACAAAATGCAATAGTGATTCTATTCTATACCCACTTTACAAAATGTAAAGATACATAAGGAAATTTCATTTTTCACATGAAACTTTAAATAAGTACAATATAAATTAAGTATAAAAATATTATAAATAATATAAATTATGTAAATAATCAAAATTCACACACACATATATATAAACAAATAAAAATGAATAAAATATATAATTTTATATTCATACATATAATTTAATATTTAATTTTAGATAGATTTTTCACATAAAAATAATATAATATTAATACAATCATAAATATACTATAAATAATCAAAATGAATTTAAATGTAAATATTTAAATAGTTTTAGTAAACATGTAAAATGTAGAATGCATATATGTATAAATATTAAATATAAAATAAATAAAATATCTAAACAATTTATACATAATTTTTATATCTCATTTTTCACATACATGTTTAAGTTAATATATTTAAAATTAAGAACATTTTATTTTTTAAGATAAATAACACATATTTATTAATACATTATTTACAATACAAATACATTTATAATATAAATGAATATCAATTACATAATCAATATACTGTCTCTTACTGTATAAAATCCCTAGCCACAGATTCTGAGGGCCCCAGTGATGAGGTGACATCTGGGAGAGGAAATAATCTTGCCAAGTTATAAAAATATAACCGAAGATGATCAAAGCCACCACTAGATGGAGCTCTTGATGCAAAAATATTTAAAGTGCTGTACCGTTCTTTTTACAGTGATTTCTTGCTTCCTCCAGTGTCATCATTAATATAACAGTTTAAAAATAATAGCAGCTCCCACGAAACTTCACCCAGGTCTCAGGACATACCACTTCATTGGAGAAAGCAATGCTTTCTGTGGGAGGACAAACAACATCATTAGTCGGTTTTTAACAATGTACAATTGATCAAATGAATCCAAAGACAAGAGAACAATGGACTCACTTGGAGGAGGTATGTAGCATAACGCTCCTGTTAACAACATGTCACATTCAACATCTTTCCACCGTCCACTAACATGCATGTACACGCAGCCTCCATTTCCCATGGGCCCCTTTCCCAGTAAGTGAAGGAAACCTCACTGCCATCAGACCACTGGTGAGATACCATCCTATGAAGCTAGAGGGCGCTCTTGTTTAATACACAAATATAACACATCAAAATTTACCCAAGTGAGATTTTAAAGCCTCCTTACATCTGTGCTGTACAGATTGATCCAGTGTGGGACTTCAAGCCTGTTGATCAGCACAGTGAGATAGGCCTGCTGAAACGTGTCTGTGATGGTTACAAGTGCAGCACCCTTCTCCAAACATGTTTTCTGGGACTGGTACCAGCTCAAATTGCACTTTTTGTTTGTTTCTCTTTTACGATGAATTTTTACCAGTGTGCCATCGGATCACTCCCAGGCTCCATGAGACCAAGGGTTTCTCTTAGTAAAGCCCACCCAAAACCAACGAACCCTCTGTACTGAAAATATACAAGAAAGAAAAGGAAGGCCAGAGAAAAAGAAATTAATTAATAACTACTATTTCTACTTTCGCATATGGCACAGTAAGGAAACTGCTTGAGTAAAGGTTGTCAATGATCTATTATTTTGTGGTGATTCAGGTATACTTTATCAGTTCTTTTATTACTTGACCTCAGCTCAGCTATTGATACAGTTTGTCATAAGATATTACTCTCTCACCTTGAAGAGGTTGGCATCTCAGGTTCTGCATTATCCTGGTTCTTCTCATATCTCATAGATAGTCAATACTTCATCTCACTGCACAAGTCCAAATCTCTCACTGTCTTACTCAAACAGGGAGTTCCCCAGGGTTCAGTTCTCGGACCATTATTAATCATTAATTAGTCGGTTTTATCTACCACTGTTATTCTGATGACATCTAGATATATACTGCTTGTCAACCAGATTTTATCCAGTCGAAAGCATCCTTATCTTCATCTGTCAGTGAGTCTAAACTTGAGTAAAAGTGAAATTTAAATAATTGGTCCCCCATCTCTAATAAAAAATAAAACTGATGTTTCTAGCTTTGACCTTGATGCTATTTCAATTTTTCCATAGAAACGTAGGTATCATTCTACACCCATCACTGACCTTGGAAGACCACATTAGCAAGCACTCCAAAGCTGCTTTTTTCAACTACGTCGAATTGCGTTTTTCTCGTTATAACGACTTAATTTTCTTGTTATCTCGACATAAAGAAAGTTTTTTTCACATTATAACGACTTAATTTTCTTGTTATCTCGACATAACGAAAGTTGTTTTCTCTTTTTTTTACCAAAAGAAAGACATCAAATAAAACAGCAATATGTCACAACAATATTTCACAATTGCATTTTCCTCAGGAAAGATATCCAGTCGTCACAGTTCATTAGTAAGCAATAAAAAACACTAGATGGAGCCTATTTACTGTTGATTATATATGTATGTTTGAATAAATCTGTCATGAGGGCAAACTACCTTACGTGCAGTTGAGTTGTATACAAGCATTTTGACTTGAGGGTGATTATTATAACTGAAAAAAAAATGCATAGAATATAATAGTGTTATTGTTCATTTTAACCTTTAATGTACCCTGTGTAGTTTGCAGCATTAGTTGGGAGAGATTATCGGTATCGGCAGATATCATTCTGAATAATCGGTGTGGGATGAGAAATTTCATATCATGAAACAATTTATCATGATTTATTGTATAAAATATATTGAAATGGAAAACAGTTATTTGAAAATGTTTTAATATTTTACAGTATTACTGTGTTTTGACCAAATAAATGCAGCTTTGGAGCTTTTTGACAAAAGTCTGATCTTCATAGTGATGGAAACTAGCCAGAGCAGCACCCGAAGCCCAGCAGAAGAACTGAGTCTCAGTCTAGGTGCGATGCATCAGGATCTTCTCAATGTTATACACCTAAACAACAAACATTCAGAACATGATCCAGCAGACTGAATAATAATTAAATATACCGGGTAGAATATTCAGAATTCAACAAGATTATGAGATCATATAGTGACTCTCAATAATTGGTATATGATTATATACTCTCTGTACTTCCTTGTAACAGTGAGACAGGTTTTTGTGGCTCTCCCATCCTGTCAGACTTTGTGCATTCATATCTATGTGCGGCACAGGCATCAGGGTGTCATGGTTAATGCTAACTTCCTGTTTGCACACAGCCAGGGCCTTAAAGGTGGGACAATTTTTCACCTCCCAGTGACCTAAAGCCTGAGCTCCAGACATCACCAATGACTCCAATCACTGCAGACAGAGGGAGAGATGATTCATATGAAGAGCTTTCAGTCTGTTTGTGCCTGCTAGCTCAGGGGACATATGAAAATAGAAAACAGTTATTTTACATTGCAGTGATATTTCAGAATATTACAGTTTTTCCTGTATTTTTAATAGAGAGCACGATAGACTTCTTACTTTTGAAAGGTAGTGTATACTAGGTAATTATATTATTCAGATACCATGATATAGCATTCAATGACCAAACTCTGCTCCTGATCTGTGATTTTATAACAGCAGCTGTCCTTCCTTCTCCAGCCCTGCATACACACTCAACACATATGAAAACTGATGCTGCAAGGCTTTATCTGACATGCAGATACATTATTAATATAAAAGGACAAAGACTTGATAGAACAATAGTACCATGCTGAAATAGATAAAGCAGCTTTTCCTCAAAAAATGTAATTGTAATGGTTTAAAGTGTGTAGTATAGGATTTATATGTCATATTTAGTGTGCCTAAGCAGTGTACAGGAAATAAGTAATTAATATAGTGTTTGTAAATGTTTGTAAACAGTTCATTTTATTTAAGGTTGATTTTTATTTACATTATTTCTGAATGTATTAATAAATACGACTTATCTGTGATTGTTTGAAGTGATTTCTTTCTCTTAGAAAATGCAGTTTTAACACTTAGTGTTAGGTATGATTTATATATTGTCACTCATGAAAACAGTTCATAGTTCATTGTAAAAGCAGGCAATTTGGGATGCAGCTTTAGCTGCAATTCTCTAGAGGCATCTGGCTGTTTTCACACCTGCCCGAAATTAACCCTGAGCTCAATTGCTTTACTTCAATGTCCTTCATATAACCTAGACCAGACTGAAACAAGCATTTTAACAACCACAAACGAACAAAATCAGGCAGCTGATGGCCAACTCTGAACTTTAATTAAGATCGAGAGTAGGTTAAAAGGAAAGTGTAAGCTATTTAAAATCTTCAACATTTTTGCCTTCAGTAGAATATAAAACAATTTCAGCAGAAGTAAACGGTTGTCCTTTGCATACAGTATAAGATGAATAAGTGTGAGTGTCCCACACACATGACCGTGCTCTAGCACGTGTTCATCTATAAAAAGTACACTTGATCTGTTTGGCAATAAACATCACGTTTGTCCTTCTCGCAGATGACTTTAGGAACAGGAACAGAGCGAAAGAACAGATCTGAATCAATCCGTCGTTCTCTGGGCATGACGTGCTCTCACTCTCACTGACGGCCGCTCCATCCTTTCTTTTACTGTCTATGCTTCAGACACATGGCCTGTCTGCCCTCCTCACTCCCACACAAAGCCCATATCAAAGCACAACCCATCAGAAATGCGGAAAAACAGATGACACAAGAGTGCCGGTAATGAGACAGGAAAAAGCAGTTTGGTACTGGAGTTTTATTAAGACCTCCACTGGATCACTGCATTTTATTAATATGTTTCTCACACAATGTATTTTGAATGGTAAATGTGCATCTGCAACTGTAAATATGCAACTTAAATTTGTTGTTCTTGCTGTGCTTTTATTTTGAAATTTGAACTTCAATCATATTAGAGTGGTGATGCTTACTTTATTCTACATAATAGCAGGACACTTTATCAGTTAATCATGCACCAAATAAATAAATAAATATAAACAGGAAAAAATTAATGATGGGTGACAAATAAACCAGCAGATAATGCTGGACAAACTATTCCAAAATAAAAAGAGTTAAGTTTCTGTTTCTGTTTGAATGATTCAGATGAATCACTAACCAACCAATTCAGGTTATTTTTCTTAACCTCTATGTTAAATGAATCACTGAAAAAAAAGGACTCAAAATAATGATTAATTTGAGAATTTACATTAGTTTTATTTTAGTATTATTTATATATCAAAGTGTTTATTAATATTCTGAAATATATATTTATATATTTTGTTATTGTGTTTATAATTAAACATAGACTTAATGTATTATTATTTCAGTTTTTGAGTAATTTTAGAAATTCAACTTAAAGCTATTTATTTTGGTTAGTTTCCAAGGCAACATTTCCAGTTTTTAAATAATGTATTTATATTTTATTTTATTTCATATATCCATATCCATAAATAATTTTTAATAGTTATAGTTTTAGTAAACAATAACACTGAATCAGCTAAAGCCGCATACTTCTCAAACTTAATTGAATCCAATCACTCTAACACTAAGGTCTTGTTTTCTGTCATTCATTCTGTTTTAAACCCATCTGCTAAATTGTCTGTTGCCTCAGATGCTCTATGTGAATACTTCCAGAGATTTTTTATTAACAAAATCACTACATTAAGGACCAGTATCTGCCCTAAATTAATTCTCCCCCCTATTATGCCACGTACTTCCTGTGTTTGGGAGGCTTTTGTTCCCATTAACCTCCAGACACTGAAGGATGTGAAACCTTCATTCTGCCCAAATGATATCATTCATCCCAGATGTTTAAACAGGAGCTGCTGAAACAGTTCTACTCCACCATCATTGAATCCATCCTCTGCACTTCAGTAACTGTCTGGTTCAGCTCAGCTTCTAAATCTGACCTCAGAAGACTACAGAGGGTAGTTCGGACTGCTGAGCGAATCATCGGTACAACCCTCCCTTCTATTCAAGAACTGTACTTATCCAGAGTGAGAAAAAGGGCTGTCAAAATCACTCTGGACCCCTCACATCCAGCGCACTCCCTCTTTGAACTGTTGCCATCTGATCGACGCTACAGAGCACTGAGCACTAGAACGACCAGACACAGGACCAGTTTCTTCCCTCAGGCAATCCATCTTATGAACAGCTGATAATAACTGCGAACACACTACACTATTTATATTTATATACACACACACTTTATTTATCTAACACACATACTTAGTATACACTTACATTTTGCACATAATATACATGTACATACATAACTGCATTTTGTAATATACCTGCCTACAATTGTCATTTGTAAATTGTCATTCACTATCTGTATTTTTTATTCTTTTATTATGTGTTTTATGTTCTGTCGCTGTCATTCTGTTGTACTGCGGAGCTTCTGTCACAAAAACAAATTCCTCGTATGTGTAAACATACCTGGCAATAAAGCTCATTCTGATTCTGATTCTGAAAATTAATCACCAACACGGTGGGTCCTGGTATGGTATCCCTTATTAACAAGTGTCTAAGCACTGGATCTGTTTCCGGCCAATCTTAAAGTGGCTACCGTCACTCCTTTGCTCAAGAAGCCTTCACTGGATCCTTCTGTTTTAAAAAATTACCAGCCCATCTCTGTCCTACCTTTCATTTCCAGGTTATTAGAGAAAATCGTGTTAGATCAGTTCCAACACTTTTTGTCAAATAACTGTATATATGAGGTCTTTACCACTCTGTTAGCTAGACTGGAGACGTGGGTGGGCATAAAAGGCTCTGTCCTGTCATGGTTCCAGTCCTACCTCACTGACAGAAAGTTTTTAGTAAAAATGGGAAACTTTTCCAGCTCCATGGCACCCCTGAGATGTGGTCTTCCAGGGCTCTATTTTGGCTCCCTCTCTATTTTCTCTTTACATGCTACCGCTGGGCACAATTTTTAGGAAACACTGTGTATCTTTTCACTTTTATGCAGACGACACCCAAATGTACATTCCAATCAAGCGCAATAATCCTGCAGCACTAAACTCTCTTCATCTATGCTTAGAGGAGGTGAAGGCATGGCTAGCTCAAAATTTCCTAGGTCATTGTTTTCAGCCCGAGTGAAAGGTCCCAGTGCACATGCCCAGACTTGGGGAGTCTATCTCCCTTTAAATCTACAGGAGTGCGGAACTTAGGTGTTCTTGTTGACCAGTCTTTAAAGTTTGATAAACACATCTCATCTGTAGTCAGTTCTGGTTTTTACCAACTTCGCTTACTATCTAAAATCAAAGGCTTTCTCACTCCAATAACTCTGGAAATGGCGGTTCATGCTTTCATCACGTGTCGACTGGATTATTGCAACTCACTATATTGCGGTATATCAGATTCTCAAATCTCCCGTCTTCAGTTAGTCCAAAATGCGGCGGCCAGACTCATCCATAATTGTCGCAAATATGATCATTTTTATTTTTATATGCTTGTTCTGTAAAGCACTTTGGTCTGTCTAGCTGCTGTTTAAATGTGCTATATAAATAAATGAACTTGAACTTGAACTTGAATCGACATCGATAGCTGATTCTAAACAGCTTACAGAAAATATCAGACACATGAAAACTGAATTATGTGATTGCTGAAGTACACTCTCACCTCTGGACATCCTTCATCCCATTCTCCAGTAGGATGCTGGGGAACAAGCTCTGACACCTCCAGATTGCTGGATGCTGCTCTTCGCAATCCTCAAACTACCATCCACCTTCCTAAAACACAAGGAAGAATGTTCAAAAAAGGTCAGACCTGTTATGTGACCTGTTGGATGCCCAGATTCAAAAGTAAATACTACACTTCAGACTGCTGTTTAAGTTTGAGGTTGTTTAAGATGGCCTCATTTCTTTCCATAAGAACTGGAAAGCTTTATAATTATATTATATTATATTATATTATATTATATTATATTATATTATATTATATTATATTATATTATATTATATTATATTATATTATATTATATTATGGGAGGGCTGGTTTAAACTGAGACAATGTGTAATTTTAACATTTTGTATTTATCTGGTTAAATACCGATGAAAATATTTATTCTTTGATGAATATCGAAAGTTCAGGGAAGGAATTAAAAAAATAAAATAACATTTGTAACATATTAACTGCATTTAATGCCACTTCTGATCAATTTAATGTATCCTAGTTAAACAAAAAAGTGTTTTTTATGAAATTTTGGGAATGAATAAATTAATTTTGCATTTTGTAGTTATATTTTTGTAATAAAATTATTTACTTTGTGACATAGTAACGGAAAAAAGTGTTTGAATGAAAATCCTTAGCATCATGCGAATCGCTCTTGAAGAATTAGTCATTCACATTTCAAAAGGTACTTTGCATCTATGTCCTGCAATAAAAACACCAATAAAAAAAACTGCTGCTGACCAGACCCAATTTAATTATTTTTTTAATCAAAAACTATTAGTTCTATATTTAAAAATATTCATACAAAAACTGGTATTGATTTCAATCAAGCCAACTTTATAGTATCGAGCCAATCTTATAGTCTTCTTATATTGTTGCTGATGGACCAACCCATTTCTATACACACACACACACACACACACATTGTGAGAATCTCTGTGTGTGTGTTTTTAATAATCAGGGCCAGGAGTTCAAACTCTGGATGGGACACAGCTATTGTGCACTGAAGTAAAACTCAAGACATGCCCACATTCTTCTCTTCACAGTCCATGCTGACCCTCATAGAAACAATTAGTCACTAGTCTCTATCTGACAGAGGACTCATTCCTTCAACAATGAGCGCTGGAAAATGACACACGTTTTACGTAATCCTGGCTTTTATATACTGGGGCTGAAGCTTTAACTAGACCAGACTTGAGAAAACCAGCTGAATGGAGAGACCGGGAAAAGTCAGACATGTTAGAGGAAGAGACAAAGAGAATTAGAAAGGGTTGGATGGACGGACAAAATAGCCGGATTAATGAAAGGGAAAAATGAATGACCAGTCAGATCACTCATCTCTTTACCAAGCGGCTCGGCATTCGGGTTGTGTTTGGTGGTTTTCTTACAAATGTAAGGCAAGGCTGACTCACAGGACAGACTCTGCCAGTAACCCTGCGTGGAGCTAAACCCCACACTGCTGGTTCTCCTGCTCCGGCGTGGAGGTCAGATCTGGACAAACAGTGAATAGGGTATTTAAAGGAAATTCATATTCACCCTCACATTTTTCCAAACTTGATTTCTAACTTACAACTTTTTTTTACCTTCAATACCACCCCTTAGGTGCCCTTGAGCAAGGCACTGAACCCCCAACTGCTCCCTGGGCGCCGCAGCATAAATGGCTGCCCACTGCTCCGGGTGTGTGTTCACAGTGTGTGTGTGTGTTCACTGCTGTGTGTGTGTACTTTGGATGGGTTAAAAGCAGAGCACGAATTCTGAGTATGGGTCACCATACTTGGCTGTATGTCACTTTTACTTTCACTTTCACTTTTTTTTTTTATAATATCCCTTTAATAGATAATACTCCAGGTGAGGGTGGAGTACAAGTTAAACTGATAACAGGCCTCCAGCTCTGGATGGCTCTCCCAGAGTTCAATGCAGCCTGACACTGGAGCAAACACACATAGACAGGCTCTGTTTGGCTCTTTTAGTCAGATAGTATGTAGAAGGTGCACAGTCTCATTCACACAAACACTAAACACCATCATGGTAACACATGTGAAACTGAAATAAGGCAATAAACATTCATTTAACAACATAAGGTCTAACATACAACCCTAACATACAAAAATGATAAGAAACATACAGAACTAAGAAGAAACATAGCTAATTCAACAAAAGCAGGGAATTCTGGGAATGTCAATTTACAGTTATTCACTGTAAATTATACAGTCTTTTTCACTTTCAAATAACGGTATATGACTGTAAAATTACATGTAATGTCCGGTACAGTTTTTCACTATATATAGTAGGAGAATTTTCTGATGTCACACAGATGCACTACTGTGTTAAACAAGAGGTTTGAACTGATCAAGCTAAAGCATATTTTCTGGTCGTATCTAATACACTTGGAGATTTCAGGCCTTAGGGTTTTTTGACCAGTGGGAATAGCCTTTCTTTAGGGGTATTATATAGCCATTTACTATCAGAGCCATGGTAGATTATAAATGCAAGTGATATTGGAGATTCGAAGGCATTCAGAGGCACTGGAGTATCAGACAGGTCTGATAATGCAGAAAACAGATAGAAAGATAGAGCTGCTATCTCCAGTTTCACCTTCACAAAATGGGGCTTGATATTTCAGAGTTCTCAGAGCCGACAGGGCTGAGGGTCTTTTGTGGGCATTGGCACGAAAGAGTAATTGAAGATACGGGCCAAAGACAAAGATATTCTCAGCCAGTCGAACACACACACAGAGTATTGTCAAACTTCAAAGGGAAGTTATGCATTATCCTCGCCATTTGTCTAAAAGCAGGAATATGCTTAAAGTATAGAATTTTCTTGTCTGGTGGTGACATTTTTATTTAGCTCATGCTGAGAATGAAAAAAAAATATGTTAAGATGCAGTATCTGGGGTTAATACTAGTAAAGTATGACATTTTACATTTTAAAATGTTGATAAAATGGCTTAATTCCTCACACAGTACCAACTAAAGATCATTACATGCTCTTAAAGTGAAAAAGATTAGACTTTCTTTTTTTATCATTGTAGATTTAGTTTTTCCATGCAATGAAAATCAGTAGGGTCCAGTGTAGTTTTGAAACCAATTGTCTTTAATTGTATGAACAAAAACAGTGGAAACACTCTTTAAAAGAGTTTACTTCTTGAAACCGAAAGTGTTCTATGGCCTCAAATATCTCAGTGACAGATTAATTATTTGCTATGTGAGATCATAAAACCCTCTGGAACTGCATGGCACAACTGGGACATGTAGAGCGTGTAGTTACTGGTCTGAGTGAGGGTGTTGGTGTCTGTTTATGTATGTGCTGACCTCAGCTGACCCTGTTTATAACCAGCTGGGTGACTCACAATGCTGGCTCCCAAATACATACCTAGTCCCAGTGCTAGTCGTGTTGGATGAATGTAAAACATGAATGTAAATATTAATGCACTGGAATGTAGCGAATGAGGCTGTTGGACGGACTTCAGAAACCCACTGTGTCCTTCAGCGGGGGACATACTTGTGACATACTGCTTATTAGAGGAGAAGTCATGCAGCTTTACATCTGCAAGATTTGATCATTTTTAGGCTTTAAGGGAAAATTTGGAAAATATTACCAAAACATTGAACAATTCACTGATTATTCATTATACCAATGTTTTTTTAGCAGTGGTTTTATATATTTTAAATTTATGAATTTAGCAGACGCTATTATCCAAAGCGACTTACAGTACATTCAGGCTGACAATTTTACCTATCATGTGTTCCCGGGGAATCGAACCCACAACCTTGCGCTTGCTTGCTAATGCAATGCTCTACCACTTGAGCTACAGGAACACAAATGTTAAACAAATGATAAAACCCACACTATATTCAGCCAAGGTTACCAATATAATTAAGGTAGATGTTAACTGAAGAGTTGAACTGTTATTTACAAAAGGTTATGTTAAATAATATTGGGGCAAGTAACTTGTTACATCAATTTATCACTATGGTGGTCAAATCAAAAATGTAACCTCTTTGTCTGTTGTTTCCCATCATAGTTCTGAGGTTGGCCGTGTCATAATTGTTTAACCATTTACATTTAGCTGAGAAGGCAGATTTAATTGTATGTCTGTATAAAAAAAAAAAAAAAACTTTACTCAAAATATTTAGTTCCTACGTTTTACAGTTGTTTCCGAACTGTTGTGATGAGCATTGAGCAACCTCCAGTCACTTTGCTTGTGTGGACTACTAAGTCGCTCGCGTGCAGTGTCTGACAAATTGCTTTTTGTGTATTCATGCATTTGGCAAGAACGTAGCATTAAATGTAAGTGTTACATTAAAAAACAGATTATGTTTTTAACTTACTGCACAACAAACTGATTTAAATTCCACGAAAAAATTCATTTACACTGCACGAAGCGTCATATAATGTATGAATTAACATAGGAATTACAGTTGCAAAAATAGTCTCATAAAATTAATATTTTATATATTAAATTATCAACACTGTAGCCTTACCTTGCATTTATAAAGATGCATTTAGCGAAACAATGTTATACTCAACCTTTTTTAATAATGGAAATCCATCAAATATATTACAAAAAAAGAAGTATTGACTTTTTTTTTTTTTTTTTACATTTGATCCAGCAAAATCATAATCATCTCTCATTACAAAAGGCTCAGCCTCAATTAACCAATCACAAACATCTGTCACGAATAACTACAGAAAAACATTAGGATATGCTTAATTTGAAACTCTACATGTAAAACAAGAAGATCCAGTGTTGCCCAGATTTAACAGTATTTAACAGTAAACAGTATTTAACAGTAAATTCACTGCGAGTAATTGACAGTCTTGCCTCCAGCTCTCTCTCACACACACACACACACACAGTGTCTGACTTGTACAGTACAAGAAAATAAGAAATAACAATAATCGCTCCTGGTAAATAGAAGCCTACTTTCTGTGTTTCAACACACAGAATTGATCAGTAGCCCTAAAAAAAAGTCTTCTGCTGTCCTGTGCTTTTGTAGGTCACATTTTTAAATGTTGACGTCGAGCTCCTGAATAAAGGATTCGTGCCCTAGGGATAAAAGATGGACAGAAACACAATTATTTTAAAGTAAATTGGGTCCTTAACACGTTGAAATTAATAGAAAATTCTGTGTAATGCTTTCTTGATAATGTTAGCATACCGACTGCCATTTTGCTTTTGCCTTCTCTGCCTCAAACTTGGCAACCTCTTTCCGGTCATGGACTGAAATAAGAAACTTCCAGATCACAAGGAGCATAATGCCAATAATGAGGACAGACATGCACACGCCCAGAGCGATCAACGGAGCGTTTGGCGGCTCAGGGCAGTCTGTAGGAGAATTATACAAACAGTTACATAAACAATAAAATAAGTTAAACTGTATATGTAAATGTATATATATATATATATATATATATATATATATACAGTATTGTTCAAAATAATAGCAGTACAATGTGACTAACCAGAATAATCAAGGTTTTTAGTATATTTTTTATTGCTACGTGGCAAACAAGTTACCAGTAGGTTCAGTAGATTCTCAGAAAACAAATGAGACCCAGCATTCATGATATGCACGCTCTTAAGGCTGTGCAATTGGGCAATTAGTTGAAAGGGGTGTGTTCAAAAAAATAGCAGTGTCTACCTTTGACTGTACAAACTCAAAACTATTTTGTACAAACATTTTTTTTTTCTGGGATTTAGCAATCCTGTGAATCACTAAACTAATATTTAGTTGTATGACCACAGTTTTTTAAAACTGCTTGACATCTGTGTGGCATGGAGTCAACCAACTTGTGGCACCTCTCAGCTGTTATTCCACTCCATGATTCTTTAACAACATTCCACAATTCATTCACATTTCTTGGTTTTGCTTCAGAAACAGCCTTTTTGATATCACCCCACAAGTTCTCAATTGGATTAAGGTCTGGAGATTGGGCTGGCCACTCCATAACATTAATTTTGTTGGTTTGGAACCAAGACTTTGCCCGTTTACTAGTGTGTTTTGGGTCATTGTCTTGTTGAAACAACCATTTCAAGGGCATGTCCTCTTCAGCATAGGGCAACATGACCTCTTCAAGTATTTTAACATATGCAAACTGATCCATGATCCCTGGTATGCGATAAATAGGCCCAACACCATAGTAGGAGAAACATGCCCATATCATGATGCTTGCACCTCCATGCTTCACTGTCTTCACTGTGTACTGTGGCTTGAATTCAGAGTTTGGGGGTCGTCTCACAAACTGCCTGTGGCCCTTGGACCCAAAAAGAACAATTTTACTCTCATCAGTCCACAAAATGTTCCTCCATTTCTCTTTAGGCCAGTTGATGTGTTCTTTGGCAAATTGTAACCTCTTCTGCACATGCCTTTTTTTTAACAGAGGGACTTTGCGGGGGATTCTTGAAAATAGATTAGCTTCACACAGACGTCTTCTAACTGTCACAGTACTTACAGGTAACTCCAGACTGTCTTTGATCATCCTGGAGGTGATCATTGGCTGAGCCTTTGCCATTCTGGTTATTCTTCTATCCATTTTGATGGTTGTCTTCCGTTTTCTTCCACGTCTCTCTGGTTTTGCTCTCCATTTTAAGGCATTGGAGATCATTTTAGCTGAACAGCCTATCATTTTTTGCACCTCTTTATAGGTTTTTCCCTCTCTAATCAACTTTTTAATCAAAGTACGCTGTTCTTCTGAACAATGTCTTGAACGACCCATTTTCCTCAGCTTTCAAATGCATGTTCAACAAGTGTTGGCTTCATCCTTAAATAGGGGCCACCTGATTCACACCTGTTTCTTCACAAAATTGATGACCTCAGTGATTGAATGCCACACTGCTATTTTTTTGTACACACCCCTTTCAACTAATTCAACTAATTGCCCAATTGCACAGCCTTAAGAGCGTGCATATCATGAATGCTGGGTCTCATTTGTTTTCTGAAAATCTACTGAACCTACTGGTAACTTGTTTGCCACGTAGCAATAAAAAAATATACGAAAAACCTTGATTATTCTGGTTAGTCACATTGTACTGCTATTATTTTGAACAAAACTGTATATATATATATATATATATATATATATATATATATATATATATATATATATATATATAAACCTGTCTTACCGTAAAGCTTGGGGTTGTAAATGATGCTGCCATGATCACGGTCCACCAAGCTGAAAGACAGTAGACAGTGGTCCTCGCTCTGTAAGGTGCACAGTGTCGCCCGACTCTCTTCAAAATCTGACAATAAAAACATAGATTAACATAAAACCAAAACTGATTCTTTTTATTTTCTTTAATAAATGGTCTTGAATTATCAAAAAGAAAATAAATTTTTCTCTGATCAAATAATGAATCTTTAATCCAAAAAAAAAAATTATACAGTAGGTCCGCCTCTAAAACCATTTGATGACATCACCAAGACCTCTTATATTTTAAATATAATAATCCCTTTTTTCACAATCCACTCAACTCTTGATGGGTAAAATCAATTTCCTTACTACATTTTTGTCCTCAAAATTAATGCTAATATTCTCCAAATTGCTTTAAATATATACCATGTCATGCAATTATGATATTACCCCTCTCAAAAATACAAACTCTTTATATCTCTTTCGTTTGTCTGTCTTGTGTCTTTATCAAAGACAGACAGCGTTTTGTGTTTTTTGATCGACTCCCAGTCAGAGAGCGTATAGACACACAGCACCAGTGGCTTGTGATCTCAGGGTTCATATAATAGGCTGATCTTGTATAGACAGTAGACACTCAAGGGTTTTGAAACCCAATGGTCCCCGACAATAGACTCTCCACACAACAAGCTAAGTAGCATGTTTCCTTTGTGAAGTGTCAAGAGGATTTCTGCTTTGTACGTGCATAAAGGAGACAGATATGAGACAGATTTCTTTGGAAGAAATCAACATGAAAGTATATGGAAAGCCGTTTTAACATTTAATCCTTAAAACATAATAGTATCTATTTTCATGTTAATAGTTCTTATTTTGTTAGCTACTATTATCTTTTCTATTAAGTACTTGTACTTACTAGGGGTGTAACGATTCACTCGTTTTCTCGATGCATCGATTACAAACCCTGTCGATTCATATTCATCGATCTTGAAACATGAATCGTGAATCGCCGATCTTGGACAGTAATCGATTCAAAATGCTAAGAATCGAATGAATCGCGATTTCTATAGCGATTCAATGCTTTCAAAATGTATACACATTAAATTACTACACGAATTAATGGAGACCTTGAAGAGTGTTCGTGAATCGTGCCTCCTATCTGTCCTTCACGCGCTCCACTGTTTACCGCCTGAGACTGTCACAGGATTGCGCTCGTGCTCCATTCGTGCCTGACGCAGCTGACGTGTGATCTATAGGACTCGTGGCCAGTAATGCTAACATGAAGAAGTTTTACTTTCCTGTAGTTTGTCAATGGCTCTCTGCATCTTACCGACGCAGTTACTGGAGCCGTCGACAGCTGTATTTATTGCATGAATGGAGCAGAAATGTAAGTGTCTAAATCAAACGCACAGATCCATTGAATGATAAATGTTTTTAAACAATGCGGATGAACCGAATATACGGTGGAAACTGTTAAAATTAACCACAACATTAACAACGACCTTGAAATAAGAGCGCGAGATTTATCTGATAATCAGATGCATCAAAGTAGCGTTTGTTTCATTAGCAGACATCTGGCGCGTTTTCTCTCAGAATCATTCGCTGATGAAGAGGAAAAGTTAAATAGAGATGAAGACGTTTTCACACTGAAAGAGAAGCGATCTCGCTCTCATAAACGTGCCAGGCTATATCTGCAGCTAAACTTAATAAAAGCAGAATGAACTGATGAAACTAAAAAAAAACCACAAACAATTTATGAATGATGCAGTGCTAATTTATTACAGTACAGAAAATATAAAGTATATTTTCTACCTTATTCTGTGCAGAAAATTTAAATAATTGCTAATTAAATGTAGCTTAGTATATAAAACAATCATAAAATTGCCATTAGGAAAAAAATATCGATTACAAATGATTGATTATTGTCCAGCAGTGTATTTGATTTATTAAAGCTAATTAAAAGTAATTAAAAAAGAAGATAATTCCTTGTAAATAATAATAATAATAATTATTATTATAATAATAATAATAATAATAATAATTATTATTATTATATAGGCTACATACATAAAATGATTGTATTTGACATTTCTGTCACTTCTGAAATTACGGCTACGCCCCTGGTGTGACAAAATGTTAGCTTATACTCTTTAAGCTCTTTTTTAAAAACTTGGCTTACATACATTTTTACGTATGCCATGTCGCATCATTAAACTAGCATTTAACAATGGACAAAAGTTTTTGTTTTTTTTAACCTATGGTTCTCTAACCATAAATGCTACTGTAATATGCCCCCTGACTAAGCATTTAAAGAATTTAGTAGAAGCATTTAAATAATCCCGTGAATGCACTTAAAGAATGCAGAATCTAATCATTATAATCAAATCTAATCGAATTTAATTGTGAATTGAATCGTTCTAAATTTGCAAAAATTGTTCTTGAATCGAAAACCTATGAATCGTGAATCGCTGCCTTGCCAAAGATTCACAGCCCTAATACTTACTGTATGTATTTATAAGCTACTTGTGCTTATTCTTTAGATTCTAGTAACTTTTTAAAGATACTAGTACTTATAATTAGATACTAGTAATTATATGTAAGTTGTGACTAGTAGCTATTCTACTGTTACTACTAACATACTATTTCAGATTTTTATCATTTGTACTAGTCACAATTGCAATATATTGCAATATATATACTAGTCAGAACAGAAGAGCTGATTTCTGAATGACAGATCCCTACAGAAGTCAACAGCAACAATTTGAAATGTTGCTAGTAAGAAATAGTTACTAGTCATTATTGAAATAAGCACAAGTATCTAATGAATTGTACCAGTAGCATGAAAATAGAATAAATTAAATTTATGCATTTAGCAGATGCTATTATCCAAAGCGATTTATAGTGCGTTCTGGCTATACATTTTTATCTTTCATGTGTTCCCGGGGAATCAAACCCCCAATCTTGCACGTGATAACGCAATGCTCTACCAATTGAGCCACAGGAACACTATAATAGCACATTTTATAGATTAAATATAATATAATATAATTTTCTATGAGTCAGAAGACTTTGAATATACAGGTTTAGAATTACATGAGGGCAGTAAATAATGCCAAAAAGTTACCTTGTGACCACTGATAAACGGACACTGCAGAGAACAAAACAAAAACTGATTCTGACCTGTGGAATTGCTGACAGTTGCATGTAGGGAGTTGCACTTCAAGGCACACTCGTCCAATGGGTCCTTAGCTTTGAGGTAACACTCCACACAAGTCCTGCGGGACGACCCACAATGATTCAAACCAGGTTGTAGCCAAAACAAATGCCTTTAAAATGCTGCATATTCATTATGGAACTCAGCTTCAGTCACAGATGCACATGGATGTCTTTACCTGGGTAAGCTACAGATATCTCCACAGGTTGAGCACCTTTGGCACCACTCTCCTGAGGCTCCGGGAACGCTACACTCACACTTCCCACACACACACTTGCCCCGTCCGCTGCAGATGGAGCCATCCGGAGACACGCATGAGTTGCTGCTGGTGCTGCAGTTACAGAACTCTCCCATCCAACCGCTGTGACACACACACTCGCCACAGTCACATTCCCCGTGACCTACACAAACACACATACAGGAAATTAACACTTTAATTTAGCAAGGAAGCATTACATAGATCAAAAGTGACAATAAAAACATTTATGATTATATTTACATTTTAAATAAATTCAGAGTTTTGAATATAAAAATTTTTACTGTATCTTTGATCAAATAAATTCAGACATGGTGAGCATGAGATACAGCCTTTGTAAAAAATAATGAGACTTTAAAATGTAAAAAATAAAATATAAAAATGTTTAATTAATAATAAATCAGTTTTGGGAGTTCATTAATTTGTTATTAATTATATAACATATTGATTAATTAATAAAAAAAACAATCAGTGATCAATATTTGCTGAAAACATTTCACTTTTAAAGGGGTGCTATTAGTTAGTCTTTAATGTTGCTGTTTGAGCATAAAAAAAATATATCTGCAAAGTTACAAAGCTCAAAGTCGAATTCAAAAGGAGATATTTTATTTAACAGAAATCACTTTTCAAAAACTACAACAAACGACCCGTTTGGACTACAATGCATATTTTCCGGGATTTGCCATATCACAAAGATCGACGAATAAGACGAGTCCTGGTTGAGCTGCACTAGAGAAGGCAAATGTCGGAGACATGCTAGTGTTCCCAAGACAGATGAGTTTAGAGTTGTTGCAATCATCCGGGTTTAAATCATGCTCAAATTGATTTGATTTTGACGCAATATTTAAACTGAAGCTTGCAGCAGGCAGCTAATGATAAGAGGCAGGACATTTCCAACCAGGCACAGAGCTAACCAATCACAGCACAGACTGACCCAGCTAACCAATCACAGCACAGACTGGCCCAGCTAACCAATCACAGCACAGACTGGCCCAGCTAACCAATCACAGCACAGACTGGCCCAGCTAACCAATCACAGCAAATTTTGTATTCCAGAAGGCGGGCCTTCATTTAATACAGGAACTATTCGAGCCGTTCATGCCACACTGGAGAGAGGTGTTGTAATAATGTAAAATATGTGTAAAATAATGTGTTTTTTGAACAACCTTGAATGAGAGCCTGTTCTAGTACACCCCCAAAACAAAAATCAAGACTTTGTAAAAGAGCATAATAGGACCCTTTTAAGACAAAAGCTTCAAACTTGAATTCTCCATTGGTAAGAAAATTCCTTATTAAAAAAAAATAATAATAAAAAAAAAAAAAAAAGAAATTATCACACTTTAATCACTGTTATGATTATCACGCTATATTGACAGCCCTAAAGTAAATATAAAATCCTCACATTGCACACTAACATCGATATGTAAATAAATACAGACATGGAATGGCCATTTTAAACCCTTTGTCCCATATCCTCCTGAGTACAGCAACTGTTGTGGCAATTATCAGTGTGTTATTCTTTCATTAGCATTCCACAGTGCGGGAGCGGATCAAATATCCCTCCCACTCTGTCAGCACGTTCTTTTCCTCCACTCAAACCTTGAGACAGGGTTACACTGGGTACTGACCTCCGCAAAGCTCTCCTCTGAACCTGAGGCAGGAAAAGTTGTCGCACTCGCAGTACGGCCCGTACACACGACCGAAACTAGACGGGTGACACACACACTGTCCGCAGAAACACTCGCCCAGGCCGCTGCACATCTCCGCACCTTCATGTGCCCTGCCACACACACATTATCATACATTCAAATATGTATGCATGCCTCGCAGGAAACACTCCATGATGCTTGTTCTCACCTGCAGTCACTGATTTGTTCTTGACCCTCTGTGCATTCACACTTTGGCCCCACAAAGCCTGGATCACACACACAGGCGCCACAATCCAGCGCCCCGCGGCCTCGGCTGCAGAAGGCACTGTTCGCTTCAGGGGTTTGATGACAGTCACACACACACTGAGACTCCAGTTCCATCTCCAGAGCATCTTGGAAACCCACAGGCCGCAAGGAAAACCTCCGTGGACCGGCAAGACAGCTTTTTAACTCAACAGTAACATTAAAAGATACCTAAGTGAAAAAAAGATAATTCTTGTTGAGTATGATTTAAATAAAGCTGTTATGTACAGGACAATGAGAGCAACAACCTATAATAACGTTATAATCATTGCATTATATATATCATATTTGCTTGTGACACATTTGTTATTTCATTGAGCAGATACATGACAGATTTATATATATTTTTTGCTTCAGTCCTGTTTTAATCTAACAGGGATGCATTTCTGTGAAGGAAGACTGAATGAAGAACTGACCACATCACCAGCTTTGACATTGGAGCATTTTTTCCCTCCGGGGATGATGGTCCCATCCTGACAGAGTGCTGTGAAGGAAATCTGCAGACCCTCAGTGTTGCCCAGAACCTCCAGATCGATCTCTGATCTCAGTTCCTGTCAATCAAACAACGTACACATAAAAGTCCTGTGTGAAGATTCAGATTTTAAAAATATTTTAAATGTAAAATTTTATTATTGAAAATAAACCATGATGGGGTGATCAGGACCCCTTTGAAGAAGCTGATAATTTTCTACACAAATAAATAAACAAACATAAAACCAGAAGAAGTAAAAAAAAAAAAAAAAACAAACAAGAAACTAAAAAAAAAAAAGATTTAAAAATAAACAAACACAAAAACTAAACAAAACTTAAACAAAATAGAAAAACTAAAAACCGAAAACAGATCAAAGCACAAAATAAAACAAAATAAATAATTTTATTTGTGAGATCAGAGATTGACATGAGAGATATTAAACTAGCACAGCTATGTAGAAAATCATGTTTAGTGGTCATTATATAATGCTGTATTTGATCAGAATCGAGTATTTCACAGAGCTGGGTATTACAGAAAACAAATCATCCAAACCCTGTGTCAGCCAATCAGGATCAAAATGCAACAATGTTATGTAAGTATGTGGTATGCTGTTAGAAAAAGCCCCTGAGCCTGGATGACTCGTGCGGAGTCAGAAATATGAGCACACCGGGTACCAACACGTCCCGAGTGATTTTAGACCATCAGCTTCAAATCAAATAGCTTATTTACTGGGGTTTGTTACAGACTTTACACTTCCAGAATACGGCACCACGGTGGGCCTGTGTCAGGTAGGCCGGGATGTGCAGCCCTCAGGTAGTTTGTGGAGGGGCGTAATGAAAATTAGAGTGAAGGCAGAGGTAAGAGAGAATGGGGGATGGAGAACAGAGATGAAGAGATCAAACAACAGCCATAGAACGAGTGCAGGCATGCTTTGTGAACACGGTGATTCTCAAGAAAATGAGCAGAGGGGGTTAAAGGAAAAGGGGAACAGATGAGAAATCTGCATGAGAAATAATTCTGAGAAAATAATCCTCTCACACTCAATTTGGTAGTTTATTCAATTTATTCATTAATCATTTGGTTTATTCTTTTATTCATTTCCTCAATGATTAACAGTGTGTGTGTGTGTGTGTGTGTGTGTGTGTTGGCCAAATTTTATTTGCAATGATCTTTTTTTCCCCACGCTGTCCTCAATACAATGTTTATTTATATATAAACATATACACACAGATAGAATTCAAACGCTTTTTCTGGAAAATGATGCCAAAGACTGCAAACTATTAACCCATCTCAACTATAGCTTTCTATTACTATATCGCTCAAAACCTCGTCTGTGTCAGTTTGCTAAATAACATTTCCTTAAGTCATTAAAATATGCAAAGCATAAAAATCACGTACATGACCATTAATTTAGACTTCAATATTGCGTGTTGGTTGGTGGATTTTTTATTTTTTCATGCATTGTTGTCTTCTACTGGCAGGGGCGATTCTAGGATTTTTTCAACTGGGGGGCACAAGAGGGGCCACGATTAATACAGAGGGGCCAATCTTGTGTTGTTTGAACTGTATATCCAAATCATTTCAAGAGTTCAGTAACCTTTAAAATCAGTAATAAACAGTGATACCCTATTATATTTTAATAGCAGTTATTCACTGCTCTAAAAAAAAAAAAATCAAATACAATTTGTATTAACTTTTCACTTTACAAAAGTGAAAGAAAAACTGTAATAAATAAAAGAATCCAATGTATGAATAGTGTACAACTCACAAATAATAATAATCAGAATAACATTAATAATTCATAGAAATAAATACACAATTAATTAATTAATATAACTACTATAAATTTTATATAATTTCATAATATGTTTTTGTTTATTATCCACGTCCCATTCAATTTGCATAGCAGCAGTTGCAGTAAATTTGCATTGACGAATAAACAAAATCTACTTATGTCAAGGCTAATTAATCTTGAGCATATTGATTTAAAAATATCATATATCCATACTTTGTTAGAAAGCTACTTGTTCAAAAAGGTAGCTTTAGTTTAACATGTAAAATATGTGGATCCTATAAAACAGCAATCGTGGAGCACCATGGTGATTTAGAACGCCAACTGAATTTATTAGGAATCTACAGACGCAAATAGACTAAAGGTGTAGAAAAATAAAGACCTATATGTGTATTTTGGACTTTTTTTTCACCACAAGTCTGAAAGAAGATATGTTACTGAAGACAAACAGGCCCAAATCTCAAAATTGACCAGTAAAAAAAACGATGTTTTTGCATGTGTCCAGAGGTGGGTAGAGTACCCAAAAACTTTACTCAAGTAAAAGTAAAAGTAATTCTAGAAATATTTACTCAAGTAAAAGTAAAAGTACTAGTCTTGAATAGTTACTTGAGTAAGAGTAAAAGAGTATCGGATAAAAAATCTACTCAAGTAGTTAGTTACTTTGGGTCATATATACGGAGCCTATTTTTATTTAGATATATAGATAAATGTATGTAATGTATGTGTGCGTGTGTAAATGTATATATTTCATCAGCCTTTACTGCAATTTATTATAAAACCCTGTCTGTTTACTTAAGTAACAGATATAGGTTTCATGCCATAACATATTTTTAATACGACTGACTTTATATTAAATGTGAATTTAACATTGAAAGTTAATGTGATATAAATATTGCTACTAATCTTTCATTGTTCAGAAAGAGAGCAAATAACATTTACATTATTAAAGATCATTTTCACTGACAGTCTAGATTGCAATCACTCTCAGAAACTCCCATTAAAATCACTGAAACTGTTAACACTGTGAAATCAATATCTTAATTATAGATTCGTACACACATCTGCACTTTGTTGTTTCTGACGAGAGAATTCGCCAGAAAGAGGTATTCAGTCAGTGAGCGAGTGAGTGAAGGAAGCACCGGCATTTCAGTGATGACTCATCTGAACACCTCTGATTGGCCAATGCATTCAAACGAACCGTCTGTGATTGGTTATAATGCGCAACGCTGTAAAACGCATCTATCTCTGGCTCAGCGCCAGCAAGCGATCACAGATCTGAATTTAACAGCTGATGATATGACTTGCTGAACGTACTCGCACCGGTGTGATTGAATTAAAATTAATACAATCTTAATCGGCTATTTTTTTGTCTTTTGGAAGCTGCATTCAACTTGACTCCCCTCTGTTATAAGCCACACACGTACAACAAACTACTGTCATAGTGGTATCGTGTACTGTAATCGAATTTAGCCCAAGTTATTACCTGTTAAACAGTAGACAGCACACGCGGTGTTCATCTAATAAGGATCTCCATCGCAAGCAAATAATAGCCTTTGCAGATTTGCTTTCAATTCAGTGCAGTTCCATAGTCTCGTTTTCAACGCTGCTCATGTTAAACGTTACAACTCTGAGTGAACCGCTTCAGACGCTCAGTGCGTGAGGCAGGGAACTGAACGAATCATTCAAACTGATTCATGAACCAATTCACTCGTTTGCCAATTGGTTTGATCAAGCCTTTGAACAGAATTGACTCAAAAGAATGAATCATTGGCGAATGGGCATCGCTCATTGCCCAGAGAAAAGTAGACGGCGCGTTTGGAATAAACTGAAGCATTTATAACATTTATTGCATTAAGATAAAGTAACGAGAGGGGCGTCGCTCACAGTAACGAAGTAAAAGTACAGATGAGTTATTTACTAAACTGAAAGATTATAATTTGAATTTGTGAGTGACAGACAAGTAGAAATGTGGGGGCACACTGGGGGGCCAATCAGTTTTCAGGAGGGGCCAGTGCCCCCATGGCCCCTCCCCTGGCTACGCCACTGTCTACTGGTACCCCACAGGGTTGTGTTTTGTCCCCTCTCTTGTTTTCTTTATATACTGATGATTGTCAGAGTGTGTTGAACAGAGACACATTATTAAATTTGCAGATGATTCTGTGATTGTGTCTCCTCATTGAGTCAGATTGAAGTCATGGCCCAGTGGTAGATTATTTTATTCAATGGTGTAATGCTTCCTTTTTAAACATTAATGCTTCTAAATCAAGAGAGATGCTCATTGACTTCCCTAAGAAGAACTTTGTACCTGTGCTGCCTACCATCATTAAGGCACATCAGATAGAAGTGGTCAAAGAATACAAATATTTAGGCACTGTATTTTATGATAAATTAAAATTTGAGGCAGCACTGATATGATTAGAGGGAAAGCGCTTCAACATATGTATTTTCTGAGGAAACTTTGAACTTTTCATGTGGATGCTTCTTATATGAAGATGTTTTATACTTGTTTTATTGAATCTATTTTAAGTTTTTCTATGGCAATCTGAATGTAAAAAACAGGGGTAAGTTAAATAGTATAGTAAAATGTACAGTAAAATAGTGGGGATTGATTTAAGGACTATCACAAATTTATGAATATAAGGTGACTAAGAAGGGCCAGTTAGTACTTTCGGATGTCACCCATCTATTGTGAATGAATTTCAACTGCTTCCTTCTTGCCGGAGATTTAAACTGTTTTTTAAAAGACTTATTATAAATGTGTGTTTTATGTGTGTGGTGTTGCTGTTGTAAGTGCATGTATACTGCTGTCTACATATAGAATTGCCTTTTAAGGACAGTTAAGTTAAATAAGTAACACTTTTCACATAACCCTTATTACACAGAGTCTTGTGAAGACTAAAATGCATTCTTGTACCTTATATGAGTTCATGATGAGTTCCAGAATGTTCCTTGAATCGGATGCCAACACCCCCACAGTAGCACCAGGAATCAGACTTGCATAATTCTATCAAAAAGGCAGAAGGTGGTTAAACATCAACTCCAAACTCCTGGAGAGTAGCCACAGAATTTGAGATGTGGAAGAGCGATAAGGTGTAAGGGAGGAAAGACGAAAGAAAAGGAGAACTCAGAAACCATCAAATATTTGTGTCATGAGAGGTCGGTCTGGGTGATGTGATAAAGCCTGTGTTTGAACATGTTGTAAAGAGAATTGAATACACTAGTGATTCATGCAGTCTATTCACACATTGATATATCTTTCTTCACAGGTCCTCTCAGGTTCCACATACACAGAAAAACACATGCCTTTTTGTTTGCCTCATAAATGAATAAACACGGGAGAGAAAAATCCCTTGCTCTTTTCTCACCTCATAGTTCTGTCTCTGATTTTCAGTCACAGCGAATATGAGGAGGATATTGTTTTCAACCAGTTTGTCGACAAGCTGCCCCAATGTTGGATACTCCTAAATATAGAGGACAAAAGTACCAAAAACATGACATCCAGTCAGACAACAGATTCACAAAAAATACTACAGGAGACAGAATGGAACTACGTTAATTTGTTTTAAAAACCATTACTCAATTAATTTAGGATTTAAAATAAAATAATTAAACAAGAACTACCGTTTTGGACTTTGTAAAGAAATATTCTAGGTTAAATACAACTTAAGTTATATTTATAGCATCTAAATACTCTGAATCATTACTTGACATGTTTTCACAAAATTATAAGCTTTCTTTTCGTTTCTTAAAAAAAAATTCCATTGTAAGAGAACGCGAAGGAGAACTCAAAGTTTGCACATCAGAGAAATAGCTCTTTGTGTGGGCACCAAACACACTGTGTGAACACTCAGTTGAGTTCTTATGCATCTGTTTGAATGCTTTAAAATCCTGTGAATGTTTTAAATGACAAGGCTTAAAATCACATGCAAATGATACGCTTTCGTGACGAAGCGAAGCAGTGGCCCATCAACTGTCCTGAGCGTATTTCATGCTGGTCTCGGGCACTTGCAATTTGTATCAAATTAATCATGTATCAGACTCCACCCTACCAGTTGGGCAGTCATGGAATACTCATTGTTGTCATCCAGGTAACACTCTCCGTCATTGGGGACAACGATGCCGGACATTTTGCTGTCCATCCCAAAATGAGAATCTGCATCACTCACGAACACCAGCAGCTTCATGGAATTGTTCTGCCAGCCAATCCTGTCCTGCGTTGAGAGGGACGTTTCCAGAAGTTGGAACAACAAAGCATCCCTCCATAAAAGCAAAGGATTTCAAGGGAGTCTGTGGAAACCGACTCACCCCGCACACAGCAGCCTGCATGATGGCGTCAAAACCGCCCTCTGGAACGTCGATGTTCGCCGATACCCGCTGCTTTGAGATGATCTCATTAAACTTGTCAGTACTGCTTGTTAATGACAGAAGATGTCTGTATCCAAATGTGGGGAGACATTCATAATCAACACTCCTGCAAAAGAGAAAAGTGATAAAAATGGGGTTCTATTGTCTGAAACGGTTCATCGTTCACTTCTCAATGGAAAATGATGTCATGTGACGGAACTCGATGATCTCAGAGGTCATAAATATGATTGGCTGAAATTAAATCACACTTTCCCCCCACTAATGTCCCATTCATCTTACTTTTGGATTATACCGGCAGACCCTTTAGATCTGGCTAAGGTGGCGTATCATGGGAATCACCTGCAGGGATTGGCCAATTCTTCGTCTGTTATCTTGATGAAAGGCAGAACTGGTTTCTCCACAAAAGAACCGAATCCTAGTCTGAATTTGCTTGTAAGCTTAGCCATCTCTTTGGAGAGCGTCGATCCCAAGTCTTTGATCATTTTCAGATCATCAATCATAGATGCTGAAAGGTCCATGAGGTAATAAATGTCCACCGGATGGTCCTCCGGTTCCTGCACTTGAATTTGAAAGGTCAGCTGACTTCCTGTGGAGGAGAAATGACAAATAAAGCTCAAAATGGTTTACATTAAGATTCCAGTGTGGTACAAATGTTTTCCAGGTCAGAGTGATCTTCGGCACCCACTATAACCTGTAGACATTATGTAGTTCCTCTGTTGTTGTTTTTCTTTCTCTGAATGACTAAATATTTCTAATCTTACCATCGGGGAAGTACCTCACCAGCAGAGGAGCAGCTGTGGGTAGAGAGAGACATTTCTTTGATTTTCAAATCTGTGTCACCCATTTCTATACCTGGCCTAAGCTGGAGGCGCATCTTCTGCGGTGCGATGTATGAAACATTAGTGTGGCTGGCACGCTTTCCTAAGCCTTGATCCTTCAGCACTTTGACATTCGTGACGGGGAACTCCACAAATTCGCCGGAGCATCCCTTCTGAAGAAGAGCCTCTGGTGTGTCGCATCTCTCGTTGATTGAGAAAAAGTCGGTGAAATTCTAGATAAACAATCATGTTAATTATTATTGGTAACACTTTAGAGTGTTGCATAGTGACAGAATTAACTAACACTGTGATCCAAAATAAGCTGATTGACGAACCTCTCTTAAAAATATATTTTGGTGCTCCATGCACCTTCCTGATGGCAATTTTTTAAATAAATTAAAAAAAGGATGTAAAGAATACTTTACTATTATTGTTGCTACATTATATAAAGAGTTTGCTCAATGCATTCCGAAAAATGTTGAAAGCAACATCAGTTGTGTTACCTGTAGTGTGCACCAGGCGCACTGTGGCCCCAGCTGCAGACACTCGTCACAGGAGAGAGCTTTAAATTGAGAACACGTCCCTGTACACACAAAACAGCAGAGCGTGGTTTGTGGATGCGGTTCGCTTTTCTCAATGCTACAAAGTTTCTCACGCAACATCAAAACCATAGAAAGTCAGCTGATATTTTTGCTGTCTGCCAAAAAGTAGTCTGGGCACTAGACTGAAAGTACACTAAAAATGATTCTTAAATCAATGTATTGTTTTTCTTCACTTGCATGTACTGCAGCTTATTCATATTTTACTATTACAACAATAAATGCTGATGTACTTTAAGTGAAACCAATAAACTGCAGTTGAGATGAACTGATACTTTTGTAAGTTCAAATGTGCTTACACTAGAAAAAGAAAATGGGTTTGTGGTTCAGTCCCATTCTTTGTCTTCCCAGCATTCACTGGGGCATGAATGGTAGCATTTATGTTTTTTTTTTTACTGTTTACTAATATTACTAATATATATATATACTAATATACTAATATATATATATATAGTTTTTATGTTAATTTTGTTGTCGTTATTGTCTTGTGATGTTAGGATGAGTTTGTTCCTCTAAATGATAGGTTTTTTGACAGTAACACTTGTGTTTCATGTACCAAGTTTTAAGTCACATTTGAATGTGATTCATATTTTTTGAATTTTCATATAATGGATATTTTTTTTTCATATGTAGGCCTATATGACAGTAAAAAGAACTATTTACATTTCTCGGGGAAACACGACGCGACGCTCACAATATTAAACAATGTAAATGTAAATTTCTTCACAGAACATTTAAATTGACAGATTTAATAAGTGTTGTTATATTGATGCAGATTATCAAAATAACTATTTTTTTTATAACAAATATATTTTAATTAAAATAATGAAGTCAATGGGCTAAATGATTACGTTTAAAGCCTGAATTTAAAGCTGCACGAGGAACGAAACTGCTCGTATGTGTGTGTGTGTGTGATTGATGGAAAAATGTTCCTCAGTCTTACCTCCGACAGTGACGAGCCAGAAGTGAAGGACAAGGTAAAGTGAAACAATCCCCATTAGTCCTCACGGTTTCTGATCACAGGAGAGAAAAACAAAACAAAAAAACACAGTTCATATTCACACACAAACAAACGCGGGATGCGATCATGCAGCGCGAGCAGGTCTGAGCTCACCTGGACAGCCAGACTCAGCGCGTGCGCTTACCTGCCCAACCTTACATGCACTTCCGTACGAGCGAGAACACAACAGGTAAGTCACTATCTCACAACGGCAGGTATCTCTCACAAATTCAGGTGTCACAATACACCCGCCTCTCTAAAGCTCTTGACGTAAGAAATGGTACACTGACTTAAATAAAGCAGCCTACGATTATCAACACACTTTAATGACGTGTCAGTGTGGCACTTATGGTTATGTGGCGTTTTCTAGTCTCACTTCTGGAATTATGGTTGTATTTGACAAGTAAGACATGTTCCTGGTTCAACATCTTTTGTTGATCCTGAATCAACATTACTTTACAAAATTACAGATTGAACCCAATTCCTACCCCTAA
Source organism: Carassius auratus (assembly GCF_003368295.1). Lineage (NCBI taxonomy): Eukaryota > Metazoa > Chordata > Actinopteri > Cypriniformes > Cyprinidae > Carassius > Carassius auratus. Next base: position 5,468,575 of record NC_039278.1, on the reverse strand, counting down.
ACCTAACCCTACCCATAAATTATTCTTAAAATCAGAGGGAAATTAAAATCTATGTTTATGTAGGCTAATAGACAATGTGTAGCCTTAATGAGCGTTCACAGCATCGTGTGAATTATTCAGTGACTTTCAGTGTATTTTTTGAATTGCCCAAATATCTCGTGTTAGCTATAATTTTAAACTTAAAGGCATTTTTATACAATACACAATATTTTTGTGAGTGTTTAGTGTACACTGACTAGCAACCTAACTGTTGTGGTTACTGAAACATTTGAAATTGCTGTGGAAAAGCATGTACTTACATGAATTATGAAAACACAAATACTTGTAAAATATTTTTAACTGTAGTCTAACTATAAGTATTACCTACTTATTTGTTTTTTTTTTTATTCTTTTATTATGTGTTTTTTGTTCTGTCGCTGTCATTCTGTTGCACTGCGGAGCTTCTGTCACTAAAACAAATTCCTTGTATGTGTATGTGTAAACATACTTGGCAATAAAGCTCATTCTGATTCTGATTCTGATTTGCTTTAGGGTGGATTGAGCTTTAATTAGGGGAATCAGGGTCCCGTGAACCCCCATAAATAACACCCTGACTGACACTGAATAATCACTGGAGGCACTGTACTGTTGGTTGCTAGTAGTCATTACTGTTTGACTCTACTGTCACAAGTGCTTCACTGTTTAAATTCCCATTGACAGTTGCCCGTAATATCACATTTGTATGTAAAATATCACCTGTCACTCATGTTTCCAGACTTGCCACCCCTAAAAATGTATGATTTCTGGTCACATTTCTTCTACAAATAGCTGTCTGGGTGAACGACAAATAAATGTTTATCTTTTCTTTCATTGCTTAGTTGATTCATTGCTACAGTATTGCTAAAGCTTTTAAATTATATGAAATTAAATGTTAGCAGTTAATATTTAGTTTTCTGCAGTTCACTCTCATTGAGTGACCTTTTGACTTTGATTTATCCATGCATTGCCAAATATCCATAGATGATGATCTTATTCCTTAACAAAGCCTGTGGGAATCCCCATGGCTTTGAGTAATATTAATATTTGCTGAGTGTGGTTGCATGTGGCACATTCCTCTCTATATGGCTGAAAACAGGTGTGTGTGTGTGTGTGTGTGTGTGTGTGTGTGTGTGTGTGTGTGTGTGTGTGTGTGTGTGTGTGTGTGTGTAAGCCACGCCTGACATTGGCTGTGAGGAGCCATGACTCAGTCTCTGTCTGAAGACCACAGAAGGACATATATAGATAAAACAAAGTCAATGTTTAACTGGTCAGGTTCTATAAAATTAGCAAAGGTTTCGATTTCATTTTTATTTTTAATGACTAAATGTAATGATTAACATCCGATCATAAATTGTTTGGATGGCTACCAGTGTGAACAAGTGGATGAGGCCTCACAATAGATGTCATTGTTGTTGAAACAATAGATTAAATAATGGGTTGTTTTCATTTTTACAATCATAATTCTAGGTCAGCATGGAAATATTGTGCAGATGTTGCTCTTTCATAATCTTAGATTTAATAGACTTTGTTATACAGTATATAATTTCAAAGTATCAGCTCTGTTTCTTCTAAAATTCCTTTGGATCTTGGCAAATCTGAGGACAGTTTGAGACGTGTGTGATTACTGGGGACTTTCCCCCCCCATGTTTTTCCATTTTTAACCATGTACTCTACATTTAATTTAATTTCTACAACTACATTTTCAAAGATTGCATTTTACTTTCCTGAATTGTATATACAGTATGTGACCGGAAGATATACTAGAAAGATCCACTGCCTAATTCAAAAGCAAGCATAACTATGCACTCCTCTCCCAGAAGGGTGTTATTTGGGACGGATTGTATACATTTCTATTTTTATTTAATCATATTATTATTTGTTTAAAATACCTCATCTTTCAGAATAAAGAACAAGGATGTCCACTCAGGATCACATGATCATAAATGGCAATATTCATAACCACTGACCATCATACCCTTCACTAACAGATTTTTGAAAAGGATTTTGATTGATCACTTCCATTTAGAACAATGACATTTGGAATTTGACTTAAATGTAAGAAATGCGTCGTGAAGGGGTGGAAAGAGAAAGACAGAGAGACCGTTCAGGCACAGGTCAGCAATTAAGAGCATAAATCTTTTGATATATGTCTTAATTACGCGTCCAGGGCCATATTTTCAATTATTTATCGAGACCAGCTGAAAATACGGTCTTGGTCTTGAGGCAGACTTGAGTCTGAGTCTGGATTTGAGTGCTGCAACACTGCTATTATATCTTATCCTTTTGTATTGCATCCTAAATCTCTTCCTATCCCCACCCCATTCTATCAAACACTCTCAGAAATAAAGGTACAAAAGTTTTCACTGGAAAGTACCTTTTCAAAAGGTACATTTTGGCACCTAAAGGGTCCTTTTTGGTATTTTAAAGGTGCATATTAGTACTTAAAGTGTACATATTAGAACTTAATAGGTACAAAATTGTACCTTTTGAAAAGGTACTGCACCAGTGACAGCTTTTGTACCTTTATTTCTGAGAGTTTATCTGATCCTATCTGATCCTATTGTACTTTTTCTTCCCATAACAGCAGATCAAATTTGGACATTCAGGACACCTTGCTCAAAGTAAATTTTGGCTGTATCAGACTGGAGTAACTCACCCCTGAAGGCCTTGGCAGCTAGCATGCTGTCCTCTCTCTCAATACCAAAACCACAGCAGCAAGTGGGATACGGCGGTACTGGAGTATGTGAATGTCCGTCCGGCTGGAAGTGTGTGTCGGAAGCAATAGTACGCTCAAACTATCACAGCGGCTTTATGGAGCATGACGGCTGCCCTCCCTTCCTCACCCCCTTTTCTCACATATACACACACTTTTCTGCCTGAATGACGGCAGCAACTGCAGGACTACACACACACACACACACACACACACACACACAGCGTGAAGCTTCTTCATTAGTGAGAGAGAGACTGACAGGCCAGATGGGCATGTGTGACTGTGGATTTTGTCGAATGTGTGTGCACGCAGCATGTAGGTCAGTAGGGTTTTCTGTTGTCTGTCAGTCAGCGAAACTGATTCTGTGGCAAGCAAAATCCACCATCATTGTCAGGTGCTTTTTTTAGTTTAGTAACAGGTCTTAGCATGCCCAGTGCACGTGCCTTGGGTTTTGCCTACATCGCGCCTTAAAAAAAGATTTCATGTTAAATACAAGCTCTGTTCTGAGAATTTTGTGATTTTTTGTTGATTACCACAAAACATTAATTGTGTATTGTCTTTGGATTACAGTGAGGCACTTCGAATAGAAGTCAAAGGGGCCAATCCGTTAAACTATTTCAGTTGTATAGCCACAAGATGTAAACAATATGCCTGCTATGATTTTAGTGTTAAAAAAAAAGAAGATAAATAAAGATAAATAATATTGTACAGTTTTGTTAACCTTAATGTAACCCTATAACAACTGAAAAAGTGATTTCAACACACTTGCAGCTTAAATAATACACAATTGGCCCATTCACTTCCATTGCAAGTGCCTCACTATACTCTGGATTTTTGCTTAAAAAATTTTTTTTGAACAGAACAGAATAGAGTCAATTACTTTTTTGTTGTAATAAACATTATGCCATCAATTGAGCTTGTGTTTAACCCAGAGTTTTCTTTAATTTAATGCCCTAACAAGGACATTGGGAAAAGCAGCCAAGAAAAAAAGAAAGAAAATTGCTTTCTAAAGATACTAAATTACATTTTAATGTAAATTTTAAAAACACAGAAAGTGTTATGTGAGGGATAAAGAGATAGAAAACTTTCTTAGCTCAGTACAAAAACAATTGAAGTCAGTAGAAATTCCCCACCATATGTGTGTGTGTGTGTGTGTTCGCGCTCGTGTTGGAGGGCTGCAGTCACACTCACCAGAAATGAATGGCATAGATTCACTCCTCATTCTTCCTCACTGAACTATGAATGGAGCGTGGAGAAACGGAGAGAGACAATGAGACACCGAGGGAAAATGTCTCTTTTATATAAAGTCAAAGAGAAATAATGTGGGCAGAAAAACTTTGTGGTTGTACTTTTTCACACATACAAACACAGAGACTTCAGAAGCATTACATTGGTTTCAAATGAAGATAATTATCTTACAGTTGTTCAAAGCAAAACAAGATCTGGCATTTATATGAGCCTTTTCAAAAGAATGCCCTCACAGGTCAGCTTTTTACACATTTCACTACATTGGTGAGGACATTTTCTTACAACAGACTAACAAACCAGCCCCTTAACTAACCCCAATAAGAAAACTTTATTATTTTGTTTAATAAAAAATAAAATAATAAAATGTCTAGCAATTGTTTATAGTGATGTAAAAATGTACTCAACTCTCTAACTCTATACGATTCACAATATTGATTTCATGATATGATTTTCTCACGAGTTTTAAACAAAATTTGATTTAAGATAAATTATAAATGCAAAGGTGTCCCTTTATTATTTCTAAGGCAAAATGCTGCACATTTCTTTGTGAAATTGTAATAAAACAAAATAAAATTTTTAAAACAAATCCCAAATCAAATAAATAAATAAATAATACAAATGAAATGAATCTCTCCATATATACAAACTAATTTTAATCACGTTCCAAACAAAGATACTGCATACACACAGCATGAGCAGTTTTTGATTTGTTGTTTAATTTATTATTAATTTATTATTTAATTTAATGCTGATTTTCCACACTACCAGGGCCAATTTTGGCCCTAGGGTATAGTTACACAAACACACACATATCTCTTACCTGGCTAGTTCAAAATGCCATCCAACACAAATAGCTTATAATACACTTTGGCATTTAAAATGTTTTATTTCTGGAATATGACAGCAAAATCAGTTTTGCTCTTTGACTGTGACAGTCTCTTTCCGTTGGGGGTTCAGGATGTGGGTTCTGATTGACAGGGTGCTGTGGTGGTGATGGCAGTATTTAGACTAAAAAAAGTTTGAGACAGATCTCCTATCTATATAACACACACGCATGTTAAAGCACAGACATGTAGCCTACATCCACACACACACGCTCGCACATACATGCACCTAACCTTCACACTCCCACCAGGACACAGGGTGTGTCCTCTCAGCTGTCTGGGGGGAGGGAAAGAGACAGGTGTGCATGCTATTAAATGTGAACTTGTCATTAATATAGATCAAGAAACTAACGTCTGACAGAAATAATAAGAAACAGGAAAGACAATGAGAAAGAGCGTCTGAGAGAATCATAAAGAGAGAAAAAATGACTACCATAGACACGCTTTCTTAGAATAGAGTTTGAGTTTGTGGTAATTAGATAGCGGAAAACACACTCGCATACTGTGAGAGAATGAGACACATGCAAGGTGCCTGTGAGTCTTAGACATAATCTCCTGGATTTATGATAAAACCCTGCAGGCTGGTATTACAAAGAGCATCGGCATGGGCACTTTCAGCTGAAGAGGGGTAAATCGACCTTCCAAAGAGATGACAGTGACATGTAGATTCTTTGTATAAACAGAAATGTACTTTCAACGAAAGTAAAGTTGAAAAAACAAGGTGAAAGACAAAAATGCTGAAGATATGTGCGTGCTGAGCTGAGATGGCATACTTAGTTTGGTGGCCTTAATTATAACTCCATCTGCTGGTCATGCCATGGCAAATACGCTTTATTTTATTTTATTTTTTACAAATAAATACAATAATAATAATTAATTGTTGAAATATCAACACACAAGAAAATCAGTACAAATACTGCTAGCTAGGGATACGTGCTTGGACCCCACATATCATTACTGTTAGTTTCGGTGTACGCAACATTATTATATGGCGTTGTGAGTGTCTAGATGAAACAAATAGCGTATTAGGTGTATTGAGAAAAGTTTTTTGTGATTTGAGTCATTTAAAATTGTTCAAACATTAAAAAAAAATGTTTTTTGATGATTAAAGATCTGACAATACACCACTTATTTGGTGAAAATAAACCAAATAGTGCTCTGCTCCACAGCTAATGTCAGTGTAGTGTTCTGCTGTGCTGTACTCCAGGTGTCAGTGAGCACTAGATTGAGTATCAGCGCTGATGCTGCAGCTCTCGTCGGGTGCAGTGGCGCGCGCCTGTAATCCAAGCTGCTGGGAGACTGAGGCTGGCGGATCGCTTGAGTTCAGGGGTTCTGGGCTGCAGTGGACTATGTTGATCAGGTGTCCACACTAAGTTCGGTATCGATATGGTGTTCCTGGGGGAGCTCGGGACCACCAGGTCGTCTAAGGAGGGGTGAACCGGCCCAGGTCGGAGACGGAGCAGGTCAAAGCCCCCGTGTCGATCAGTAGTGGGATCGCGCCTGTGAATAGACACTGCAGTGCAGCCTGAGCGATACAGCGAGACTCAGTCTTTTTATGGGGTGTTGGCTGTTTATAATGGACAAAATCGGAGGTGAAAACATTTTACAGTCAAACTCAAAGTCTTGATTTTAACATGGCAAAATGTAGCACTTCTAATACCGCATCTGGAAAAGATGTGAAGTGTGTCCAAGATATATAATAGCATCTCCTGGCCAATAGGCGGCGCACGAGACAAGCAGGCTGGTCAAAAACTGAAATTGTTGAACATATATATATATATATATATATATATATATATATATATATATATATATATATATATAATTTGTTAATTGAACTAAATTCACCAGTTAACATCAAAGTATTACTACTTGAAAATCCATCTGATGCATTGGATCTGATTTGGGTGAGTATTCATTTCATTACAATGATTTAATTATCAATTGCATAAATCTTGATGCATAATTTTTAATGGAAAATGATTAACAATATTACACATTAAGATTTTTAAAGTGAAGCAACTGAGGACTGAGTATGTTCAAGTATGATCAATTGTTTTCCCAAACAAACCCCCAAAATTCTATATAATTTTTATCAGTGTTTATTTTTTCCTACAGTAATTGTATTTTTAGAGGGTGATAGAGCTGGAAGCTGATGAAAACCATTCATATTTTGGGATGAAGCAAGCTTTCTTCAACCTGACCAAGACATGGAGGAGAGGTTGAGAGCCCAGCAGTTGAGAAGGGCCCAGAAAGATGTTCACTGGGGCCAGACCACCCCCCACTGAATGTGATTTTGAGGAGGCCCATAGCAAAATCAGCGCAGTGGTCCCAAAACTCTTAGCAACGGCAGTGAGAGCAATTATGGTTTCAGGCCCATCCACAGTTCACCACCTTGTATTTACTCCCATAGTCTTCTTTCCTTACTGTAACCCGACTGAAGAATTGTTCTCCACATGGAGGTGGAAGGTTCTCAATAGGCTCCCTCACAAACAAGTCACTGTTCTCCAGGCCATGGATGATGCACAGGGACATCACAGGAGACCAGTGCCAGGCCTGGATTTGTCAGGCCAGAAGATTTTTTCCAAGAGTTTAGCTAATGAAAACATTTATTGTAATGAAGATGAGAACCTGTGGCCAAATCCACAAGACAAGGTTGATGAAAACATAGAAGTGCAGCGAGAAAAACTCTAGAACACATTTTACTGTGCTGTATTTATTTCTTATCTAAATTTTTCTTATCTAAATGTTTTAAAAATCCATGTTGTGAGTTGATAATTTCATCAATATTTTTCAGATTTTGTTCAATGATTCCAGTGTCTGTACTTTTCTTTCTAGTCTATTACAATGATGTATGAATGTGTAGAACCACAATGAAAGCTGCATCACACATTTTGTACAACTATATTTAATGAATGTAACAACTAAACAGTGAAATATGGGTATGTTGTGTTTGGGTGATCTAAAGTAATGGTATGTCATGATAAATTAATTATTTGAACCAATGCTTCTGCAAATGCAAGGCTTCCTTAAAGATATGGACTCAACATGAAACATGAACACAGGACAGTCTGTTGCAAATAATGACTGTTCTAAGTTTTGTGTTTGAAAAATGACATCAGGGATCTGAAATTGGTGACAAAATGATCAAAAAAAAAAAAAAAATTTTCTTGACAGCACTATTATTTTCAGAGACAGTTTTTTTCACATACAAAAAAAAAAACACATCAGTGAGTGTCTTTCCTTGTTCACAAACTGTGCATTAACACTCATTTAATATGAAATGTCTCCTGCTCCAGACGAGTCTTGATGTCCAGCAACAAGGCGTATTCTCGTCCCTGTTGCTCAATGCTAGCTTTCAACTGAGCCAACTCGGCTTCCAGCATGTTGATTTGGTTCTGGTAGCCTGCTAGCATAGCGCCGTATCTAGCCTCTGTGTCTGCCAGAGAGTTTTCCAGTGCTGCTTTCTGTTTGAGGACATGAGAATAACATGAGAATAAAGCATAGTTGCTCTTATGTAATGTTTTCCTTTCTTTGTTTCAGATAATGTATCTAATCTCTCTCACTCTTCATTCCCCTTGTGTCTCACCATGCTGAGCTGAGACTGTAGCTCGATCTCCAGACTCTGTAAGGTGTTTCGCAGCTCTGTGACCTGTGACTTGGACGTCTGTATGATCTCTGTGCTGTGGATCACCTCTTTGTTCAATCCTGCCGTCTAAACAAAAGATAAAAACAACAGATCACAATTCAGACACTACTTCAGGTGACATTCTGGAATATGTGGTTTATTATTCAGTGAAGTCAGGAGTCTTGCAGTATGTTTGATAGCAATGTAGAACTCACAACCAACAGAGGATGTCTTACCTTGTTTTTAAACCAGTCTTCCTGTTCCCTGCGGTGTTTCTGAATGATGTTCTCGTAATGAGCACGAATCTCCTCCAGAACCTTGTTCAGATCTTGCTGAGGAGCAGCATCGACCTCTACGTTCACTGTGCCTGTCAGCTGTGCCCTCGGTGCAGCCAGCTCCTGTAATACCACAGAATCATGTATTATAATATAAAATAATAGTCCAAACATTTAGGATCAGTTACACATAGATGATCTATCAGAAAACTGCTGTAAACCTCCTGGTGGTTCTTCTTCATAAATAGCAGCTCTTCTTCCAGACCCTCGATCTGCATCTTCAGGTCAGTCTTTGTCAGGGTCGTCTGGTCCAGCAAGCGGCGCAGGTTAGCGATGTCAGCCTCCACAGACTGCCGCATCACCACCTCATGCTCATATCTGATTAGTGGAAAGGTGACATAGGAAATATAAACACCATTCATTGTTTAAACACAACCAATGTCTTAAAATACACACTTGCTAGTTTTTTTTTTTTTTTTTAGCATTTTTAAAAGAAGTCTCTTATGCTCACCAAGCTTGAATGTATTTGAACAAAATACAGCAAACCTGTTATAATGACATTTTTTAAACTCTTTTCTATTGTAATATGTTTTAAAATGTCTGTTTATTTCTGTGATGTAAAAGCTGATTTGTTTTCAGTGTCACATGATCCTTCAGAAATCATTCTAATCTGCTGATTTGCTGTTGTGCTGAAACAGTTGTGTGACTTACTTCAGCCTGAAGTCATCAGCAGCCAGTTTAGAGTTGTCGATCTGCAGGAGGATGTTGGTTTTGTTGATGGTAGCATTTTTAATCTGAAATGTAAAATATGTAAAACATAGGAAAATTTATTTATGTGGAGACTTTGCTTTCTATGGGCATATCATCAAACTCTGAGAGAGCAAGTGACGGCGAAGTCGTGGCCTAGTGGCCTAGTGGTTAGAGAGTTTGACTCCTAACCATAGGGTTGTGGGTTTGAATCTTGGGCCAGCAATACCATGACTTAGGTGCTCTTGAGCAAGGCATTGAACCCATGGCTTCCCGTGGCACCACAGCATGAATGGCTGCCCACTTTTATTCATCACATACACAATTATATATAGCATATATAACCAGCAGTGGAATGTGAGTATGGGTTAAATGCAGAGCATGAATTATGAGTATGGGTCACCATACTTGGCTGAATGTCACGTCATTTGTCATCTCTTTTTCAGCTGCTATATGCAAAGGTATAATTGAAATAGAGCTTGCTAGTAATGTTTCATATTCTTTCAGGCATCACTGTACCTTGTCCTTCAGGTCCTTGATGGTGTTCTAGTAGTTGCTGTAGTCCCTCTGTGCGATCGGCCCTTTCTTCTCATAGTACTCGCGGATCTGCCTCTCCAGGATGGCATTGGCAGCCTCCAGTGAGCGCACCTTCTCCAGGTAGGACGCCAGACGGTCGTTCAGGTTCTGCATTGTGGCCTTCTCATTCAGCTGAAAGTAGTTTACAACACAGCCTCCAGGCATTATACCTGCTACAAATCCTCCTCCATAACCTCCACCATATCCTCCACTGTATCCTCCACCGTATCCTCCACTGTATCCTCCACCATATCCTCCACCATATCCTCCACCAAATCCTCCAATTCTGGACTGCAGTGAGGTGGAGGAGATGCGGGTGCCACCTCCTAGACTACCTCCATACACGCTATGGGCTTTCTGTGGAAAGACACCACCCTGACTCTTGGTGATAATGGACTTTGAGGTCACAGTCCTGGGAACTTTGGAGGATGTCGTGCGAACAGAGAGCGACATGACGGGTGGATGCAGAGATGAGATGAACCCAGAGAGGACACTGTAGGAAACTCTTAGAGTTGTCCAGACGAGGATGGCACCTTTGAGGCCAGCTGTGGCAACACACTGTGTGTATACAAGTAACATGTCTATACATGCCCAGTACTGTTTTATAAAATTTTATTGTAGGTGGTGCCTGTGTGCAATATTTGTATATTTATTAAGAATGTAGTCAAAAACTTTCTACACTGAAAATTTATATATATTATATATATAATTAAGAAAAATGTAGGTAATGATTCACATCTATATTTTTTTAACTTGAGTCAATGAAAAATAAATAACTTGCCCTGAGGGTTTAAAGTTTAAAATATATCTGTAAATCACTACCCAATTTTTTATCATTAAAACTAAAAATTAAAACCTTCTTTAAAACTATATATATATGTGCAATTTTGTTATAAATTATGTATTTGTATTGTATTTTGAGGAGTAAAATAACTATTTTTATTTAAGCTTCCTTAATAATAAAGGTTTTCGATTTTACTTTTATATTTGAGAGACAGGTGCTTGTTCAGTACTCGAGGTGTCAGTGAGCACTAGATTGAGTATCAGCGCTGATGCTGCAGCTCTCGTCGGGTGCAGTGGCGCGCGCCTGTAATCCAAGCTGCTGGGAGACTGAGGCTGGCGGATCGCTTGAGTTCAGGGGTTCTGGGCTGCAGTGGACTATGTTGATCAGGTGTCCACACTAAGTTCGGTATCGATATGGTGTTCCTGGGGGAGCTCGGGACCACCAGGTCGTTTAAGGAGGGGTGAACCGGCCCAGGTCGGAGACGGAGCAGGTCAAAGCCCCCGTGTCGATCAGTAGTGGGATCGCGCCTGTGAATAGACACTGCAGTGCAGCCTGAGCGATACAGCGAGACCCAGACTTTTTTTTAAGTAACTACCATTTTATTGTGTCCTTTATAACAAAACTACGTATTTGTAATAAGTACTTGTTACTGTACATTACGGAGGTCAGCGTGTAGGTGCTGTACAGGTAAACCTCACTCCCCTGATAGAATGGACAAGCGACTTTAGTCTCCTTGTTCGCGTGCGCGCACGAGACCCACTTTGGAGCAACTGTTACACAGAGTTGTATAGTTCATATCTGGTCTCTTCATTAGGCTATTTTAACTTATTCACTCAAAAAATTCAAGCGCTTCAACATCTCTATTTATTTCTGAAAATGTATTTACTACTTATGTATAATTTATTTTATTTTATCTGTTTGCTCGATTTTATTTTCACATTTCTATATCTTAAATTATTATAGATGCTGCTATATATTAATATTTATTATGTCCTTCCTAATACAACGCCTTGCATATAGTTTGTAGTCCCACTGCTTATGAAAAGCTTAAAGGAATCAGGCTCTGTTTTAATCAATATTATTTTACAAGAGCATTTTACCTGGTTCATTTGGACTTGTATGTCCTCCACAATCAATTTAAATCTCTAATATCTACTATAAATTAATATCTGTGATCTGTTTGCTTGCACAGTAGGTATTGGAGGCTTTTCTTCTCAGCAGAGGGGACTGGAGCAGGTTTAGAAGAGCTGTGAGAAGAGAGGTTATCATTGTAGGAGGACGGAGGAGAGCGTATATTTGTCTTCCTGCTGACTCTTGGTTCTCATTAGTTCCTCTCAGTTTTTAAACCTTTAGAGAGACTGGCTACGTGGCATCAACTATTTACCAATCCACAGATGTGATTTAACCTAGCATCACACTACTGATCCTTGTTATGATATTTGATAAAGAAAAAATTATAGAATATGTAGTGCTGGTTGTGTGTGCTACTTATGGGTTTCACCGGATGAGAAAGCACATTCTCTAGTCTTTTCTGCTTCAGTTCTGTCAGCAATGCTTCACATTTAATGCTTTTCTGTTCCTGCTTACTGCAAAAGAGAGAAAGCAAGAGTGAAATTACCAAGAGGTTCTTTAAAGAGCCACTCAATCCTGCAACTAGCCATTATACCTGACAGCACTACAGTTTTAATAAACTTCTAACCACTGATAATCATCACATTAGCTTTATCACTTTGTGTCATAAAGACATGAGAGTGACTTTGGGATGACACCACAAAGTATCGTTCACTTGCAGAACGCAAGCTTCTGGAGAGAGCGTAGAACTAGTGATTTTAATTATATTGGTGAAGAGCCAGTGGTTGTCTTGTGGGCAAACATCAGTACCTGAATTTGATACACGCAGCTATTGATAGCCAGTGAAAAATGATGAAGAAAGGTGTGACATGGGCTTTCTTTTGCTTGTTGAAGACCACTCTCACTGCTGTATTCTGGATCACTTGCAGAGACTTGAGTACATATCAAAAGGCCTGCCAACAGAGCATTGGATAAGAAGTTGTGTGGCCTACAAAGGTTCTAGAATTCTTAATGTTGTAAAACTACAGTTTGTTTTTTGTTTGCTTTTGTTGTCCCCCTTAGGGAAATCTAGTTTTGCAGCAGAAAGGTACAACACATACAGACAACATTATCTACAGACAACACGGTCACAACAAAACACATCACACCAATCAAATTAAGAATTCATCAAACAATGTAAGCTTACCAAACCAGGCTGCATTACATAAAGAGAACACTAATTAAATAAAAGACTTGTAAAATAAAATTATATTGCCATTGTAGCACTATGGTCTGTGAAGTTTAGCTGACCATCAAACACAACTCCATCGAACTTAGCTCGTTACAGAAGTTGTGATGAAGTGCTGGGCTGGCTGAGAACACATGAAGTTCTGTCATAGCCAGGTTGAGCTGAAAGTGATGATCATTCATCTAGCCAGAAATGTCTGTCAGACAGACTGGAATGTGAACAGCTACCGTCGGATCATCCAGTTGGAATGAGAAGTATTGAGTGTCATCAGAATAGGAGGAAAAGCCAAGTTTCTGAATCACAGATCCTAATGATGACATACAGATGGTGAAGAGAAGAGGTCCAAGCACTGAGCCCTGAGGAACCCCAGTAGCAAAAAGTTGTGACTTAGAAACCTCCGCCCTCCAAGACACCCTTAAGGACCTACATGAGAGGTAATACTTAAACCACTGGAGTGCAGTTCCTGAGAGTCCCATCTACATGAGGGTGGAGAAGAGGATCTGGTGGTGAACCATGTAAAAAGCAGCAGACTGATCCAGCAAGATGAGTACTGAGGACTTAAAAGTTGCTCTTGCCAGTCTCAGGGCATCAGAAACTGAGAGCAGGGCAGTCTCAGTTGAGTGGCTGCTTTTGAAGCCAGATTGGTTGTTGTCCAGGAGGTTGTTCTGTGTGAGAAACAAGAGAGTAGGTTGAACACAACTTGCTCAAATGTCTTAGAAAATGAATGTAAGAAGGCATACCGGTCTGAGGTTTTCTAAAAGTGCTGGATTTAGAGAGGGTTTCTTAAGCAGTGGGGTTACCCAAGCCTGGTTAAATGCTGTGGGAAATGTAAAAGTGTGAAGAGAGGTGCTGATAATGTGATTGAGTACAGGTATAACTGACATAGGATCAAGCGGACAGGTAGGATGATTGGAAAGTATGAGTTTGGAAACACCTGCTTCTAAGAATTGAGAGGAGGAATGAGATTTTGTATTTGTAGTCATGATGTGTTTGTCAGTTTGTGGTGTGGAGAATTGGCTGCTGATGGTTGTTGTTGTTTTATTTATGAAGAATTTTGCAAAGACATGAATTGCTAGAGTGGATGAAGGGGTGGGGGGCAGAAAAGAGAAGGTTTTGAAAAGTGTGCAAGAGTCGAACAATTGTTAATTTTGTTGTGATTCTATGTCATTTTAGCAGTGGAGACATTTGCAGAGAAGGAAGAGAGGAGTGAGTGATACAATTTTTTTATTTGCACCACTTCAGGTGTTGAAAACTGAGAGGGTGGATGAAGTGAGGATGAAACCATATAAGATAGGGGAGATAGAAAGAGTGAGTGTACTGTAGGTTGTGTAAAGTGTAGGGAGTGTAGGCAGTTTGAAAGTGATGAAGAAATGGTCTGAGGTGTTCAATGAAGTAACTAAAGTGTTGTCAGTGGAGCAATAGCGGGTGTAGATATGGTCCAATTAGTTACCTGATTTGTGAGTAGCTATTGTAGACACTCGCTTCATGTTAAATGAGGCGAGCAGAGTGTTGATGTCAGCAGTTTGGGCTTTTTCTAGGTGGATGTTAAAGTCACCAAGTAGTAACAGTGGAGTACAGTCCTCAGGAAAGTTTGAGAATAACCCATCCAACTCCTCCAAGAAGTTATCCAGTTGATATAGGGGACGATAAACAATTGCAAAGTGTATTTTAACCGGGTGGGTAATAGTAATTGTTTGTGACTCAAATTAACTGTTCTCAGTTAGAGATGGTAAAGGATCAAATTTCCATTAATTTGAGAAAAGCAGACCAGTACCTCCTCCCCTCTCAATCAGGCAAGGGGTGTGTAAAAAAGTGAAATCAGTGGTGAGGGCTGCAGGAGTGGCAGTGTCCTGAGTTTTGATCCAGGTCTCAGTTAGGGCCATGATGTTGAGACTTGAAGGAGTAGCAATGGATTAAATAAAGTCTGCTTTGTTTACAGCAGGATGGCAGTTCCAGAGACCAACCTTTTCATCCTAATCATATATAGCTCTCACCCTCTATTTTGGCCATGACGTTTGCATAATCCCTGAGGCTAGATCCATTCACCTTCTGAAGCCGTGAGTGTGGATGCAGTCCTGCATAACATATATTTATTTCAAGTTACTATGGTTCTCATGGAATAGCTATGGGTTTTGAATTCAAATGTACCAAACATGTTTCAGATTGTTTGAATAACTCACCTCTGGCAGCTGACAGGTAGAACCTTGACAGCCTGCAGTTGACTGGAGACTGGGGTCTTCTCACTCACACTACTGTTGTTGTCATGACCGTGCGCCTTACAGATAAAAGGGGATTTAGAGCAAACTTTTATGGGCACAGATCAGCTGTTTGAGAGGGCGTACTAAACATATGAATGCACAGGACCGATGTTCATTGAAAAAAACCTCAATACTATTGCACACTGTCAGAAAGAAATTGCAAAATTGTACCTCTAGGGTTACAATGGCTTGTCAAAAATGTCTTAGAAGAAAACATTAAGTGTGAACGTTGACAAAGAACAATGACACTGACATGATGTGTCAGAGCAAGAGATTTTCAGTCAAGACAGCACAAACTATCTTAAGCCTGATCTGTGAAAATGGGGGCAAGTGTCTTAATATATTGAAATTATATTAAAATATCTAATTCAGTACACACATTATTGATGATGCCTACTATATCTATATATGAAAGCAGATGAGCCTCATAAGATTGAAATGTGCTAAAAGGTCAAACATAGGTGTTTTCTATGCAAAAACACTTATTGTGAAACTGTGCATTGCGTTTAAATTCTGTGTACATCTGCTTGCCTGTACAAAGTGTATACTGAAGTGTATGTCTTAATACAGTACTACTTCATACAAACCTTGAAAAAATAACTGGCGGTCACTGGTCTCATTTTACCCTCGTAGTGACGTGGTTGCTTACCCTGGGCTTCAGATAAATTTATCAATGTATTATGTTTGTGAAGATAAAGGAGTCGGAGTAGTCATGATTTTATTATCTTCTAGGAGATAGGCCTATACTAGATACACATGCTATATGGATATCTATATCATTCTGAGATGGAAAATATTTGCCAGCAAAAGGACAAAACGACTACCAAACATTTTACTTATAGCAAATGGTGCTTATATTTTGTTTGTAAATGAAAGAGATGTTTGAATGGGGGCATGAGACAAATTAGAATATTTAAACCACATGGCATGAGAGAGAGCGACATAATCTGTTGGCTTTATGGATAAAACCCTGCAAGCTGGCATTACAAAGACCTCATCGGCAGAAGCCCTGTCAGCTACAGAATTCAGTTGCACATAAGATTATGACTTAAATCAAGATTTTAAAGTATAAAACGTGTATTAATTATAAAAATATAAACGGATTTGCTGTGATACACACTGGCGAATGCCTTGAATGCAATTTCCCAAGTCTGCCCTGTCAGCTTTCAAATAGTATATAATTATATGATATTATTATTATTATAGGTTTATCAATATGTATTTGGGTAGAGGCGACTGGGTAGAGAGATTCTGATTTAATTATTAATTCTTATTTAATTAATAACATCTAATGGTAACAAATAATAATAACAAATCGATAAAGCTGTTTTTGAGTGCAAAGCTGCTGCAAAATTAAATGGCAAGTATTTTCTTTGTAATGTCTCAAATTCTTAAACTTAAGAATTTCCTACAGAATTTGTAGTTTTAGTACAGAGTTTGTAGAGCATGCAGTCTTATACTGTGAAATTAATTACCCGTTCCGAAAAAAAAAAAAAAAAAACCTTCACAAGATTACAAACCAAACCCCAAAACACAGGTTTGAGCTCTTTTAATTCAAAAATCTTTCCTTTTTACAACAGAAAAAAATCAAGAAATAAAAACAAATTCTGGACGTGCAAGTGTTCAATAAAACAAATTTTTAAAAAAAGTCTGTATTTTAACAACAGTCCTGTGTTTATGTGAATGATTGCCGTTTTCGAGATCTGAAATAAAGACACTGTGTCTCTTCTGATAATGAAACTACGATGTGCTGCTTTTTGACATGTGTTAGTTACTGATAATATTTCACTTTGGTTGTTCAGATTAGGCCTCTAAACATGGAGAGGCTAAAGCAAACCTAAAAAAAATCCAGAGAAGGTAGTTCATGTGGATTTTTGTAAAAATACCAAACAAATGCAGGAATAACATAAGGAAGAAAATGGACAAAAAGAAGAACAAAGAAATTCTCCACGCAATCAAGCTCAAAACGACACAATGCAATGTTAAAAAACAAAAAACAAAATCAAAACAACAACAGAAAGACATACAGATACAAAACACGGATGTTTCATTAAAGAGGAGGACAAATAGACGCTTTAAAGATGAAGTTCTGCATGACACCAGGCTCCAGAGCCGGCGCTTTTACATCTGATTGGACGGGATAGACCTGCAGCCCGACCAATCAGACAACAGATACAACTCTGAGGTAGATCAAAGGCCAAGCTGACCTGGACATCTAAATTCACAATCACACACAGACACACAGAAATCTGCTTAACTAACTGTATGACAGACCGATGAAAGGCTTGTTTACAACCGTGACCAAGTCTTCCTTTCGTCCAACTGCTTAGAGATGTTCATGTGTCCACACTAACGAAAACTAGATTAAAGCTGAGAGCCAAGATTGATAAAAAAAAAAAAAAGAAACAAACTACCACTCAGTTTGATCAAAACCCATTGCAGTAGTCCATACTGTTGTGTTCAACTGTAGGCAGAAAAGGTCTTTGGTGGAAAGGGTCATAGTTGCCTTGAAGTTGCATGTTTGTTTATTTAGTAAAATTGTAAGGACGATTATTTGAATTACATTAGTTAATCAGAAACGTCGTGGTGTTTCTCTTCTGGAACGTATTTTTAAACTGTGCCATCGTATGTCAGGCCTCAAATGTAGGTTTAATTTACAAACTTAATGCCATTCCCAATTATTTCAGTTCAGTTAAATTTGTAGATTTCTTGCTTTCTACTTAAAGAAGCACTTCACTTCTGCCTTTTTTTTTGAGCGTCAAACAAAATCCTGATGTATTGTGTAAAAAAAAAAGAGAAAACAAAGACACAATAAATAAAAATGGCACTGAAAATAAAATTGCAATCATCCTGTGAAAAGAAGGAACAATGTCAGCTTTCCCAAATATCCACAATATCCCTTTTATTAGCCCCACCCACATACCTAATCTAGCTTGACCCCGCCCACTCATACCCCACCTCCCACTAAACTCCGCCCACCCGCATCTCAACATCCACTTCTACATCTACTGAAAGACTTTACGCATGGATTCGATGGAAAGAATCAAACATGTTTGATTCAGAGCAACATTAAAAAAGGAAACAGGAAACCCTTTGATTTGAAAGACAGGAGCAAGGACCAATAGTCAGCAAGCATTGCATCAGTCATTCTAAACCCCACCCACCTTATTTAAAAGGTACATTTCTCAACTACTAAAAAGGCAAAGAGTGGAAGACCAAAAAAGCAACCAGAAACTGCAACCGCAAAAAAAATGGTTTCTTTTGTCTGTTCGAGAAACAGTCAATAAAAACATACTTAAAAAAACGTCATGCATCGAAAGGCGTCATCACCATCATCACCACTCAATGTTACTCACAGACATGGTCTGTGTTTATAGTTCTAGGTAAAAAATAAGCATTTGTCATCCTCTCCTTTCTTTTTCTAGCAAAATAAAACTCTGCTCCCATTCCGTTGTCCACAGTTGGTGTAATATTGCCTTGTCTTGGTTTGTTGGAGAAAATGTCTGTTTTCTGAGGTTCCTTGTTGATTTCTTCGAAGCAGATGATTAGATCATGGACAATTTTTCTGCAACCCGTGCATGAGCGTTATTTCCTCTTTGATGTCACTTCCTCTAAAAGAAAGTAAATGTTGTTACGGTAGTAACACCCAGCAGACTGTGTCTGGTTCTGACGTCAGACGGTAAACCTGTAATAAAAACAGCACTAGTCAAACACTGCAAAAGGTGTCCTGGCATATTAATGGGGATTCACAGATTAAACAGAACACTGAGCCCCACAAGAATACAAATATGATCATTAAATACCATTTTATTGCTTGTTGGGTTGGAAAGGGTACGAAGAAGGATCCGATGAGGACACATCTTGTGGCTGTACACCGCTTTCCTGCTGAAAAGACCACAGACAGAAATGACAAATCTGAGATTCATTGACCAAACATACAAAAATATTTTGTGCAGTTTTCATTTAAATATATCTAAATATACTCAAATCAAGATCAATCTGCTAGAGGCAAAACTGTGTATATAATATAATATAATATAATATAATATAATATAATATAATATAATATAATATAATAGAATAGAATAGAATAGAATAGAATAGAATAGAATAGAATATTTCCAGTATATATTGCCATTTACAAGTTTGGGGTCAGTAAATATTTTTTTAAAGAAATTATAACTTTTATTCAGTGAGAATGTACTAAATTGATCAAAAGAGACAGTAAAGACAATGTGTCATCACAATTATATTTTAAATAAATGCTGTTCTTTCTATTCATCAAAGTATCCTGAAAAACACTGATAAGAAATGTTTCTTTAGCACCAATTAGAAGGATCACTGAAGGATCACGTGACACTGAAGACTAAAAATTTAGCTTTGTTATCTAAGGAATACAATTTGAAATTATATTGACAATGACTTTTTTTTTTTTGGTCTACTTTTGAATTTATAATAAATGTTGCTTCGGGGATAAATTCTCTGAAAACCAGAAAGGCTATTTAAAACAAGAACTGTACCAACATCTAGACAATTCAGAAGACTATAGCAGCCTGTGGTATAGATGTGACTGAAGGCCTAGGTGTGGTACTGACCTCAGGAGGGATGGCAGCGGGCTGAATGTGGGCATATTGAGGGATGTAGGCTCCTGGCATCGCTGTGTTGGCAGGAATAAACTGCAGCAAAGCAGAATGATGAAAGTTTATTAAAAACACAGGTGTTAATATTACTTATTAATTAGCATATACGCTTGTGCCATATATTAGTGCAATCTGTGTGAGAGAATCATACGGTTGCAGTGCCGCCCAGAGAGAGATGGCCCATCTGCTGGGCGAGGGGAGCCAACATAGCGGACGGCTGCAGTGACATGGGATGCTCCATAGATGGCGACAGAACGGCTCCCTGAGTCAAAAAATCAGAGTTCAACAATCATATTTGACAACTGCAGAGAAAGAGGGAGTAATTCAATATACATCTGCACGAAATAACAGAAATTCTGCCCACAATAGGGCAAAATCAAGAAATACTGTGTGTGAACACACACAAGTGGCATTATTTGGAAGGAGTTGTTCATAAAAGGAGGGATACAGAGAGGAGAGAAAAAAGAAAAGAAAAGAAAAAGATTTTAGACTTACTGGGTGTTGCATGATGTAAGGCTGATGTGGCATCCATGAAGGATTCTGTACCTGGAGGCACAATCACAGATGTTAGCAAAGGAAACAGGTGCTGGTCAGAAATACTCAATACATCAACACATCGAGACCGTGAAGACGGAGCAGATGATGAAGAGCACTACCTGGTATGTAGAGATGTATGGTGACACTCCTGGCTGAGTCATTAACCGGTTCCCCATGGCATAAGGAGCAGGGTAGTACCTGTAGTATCAAGACAGGGGGTTTTAAAGGGTTAGTTCACCCAAAACAAAAACTATGTCATTAATAACTCACCCTCATGCCGTTCCAAACCAGTAAGACCTCCGTTCATCTTCGAAACACAGTTTAAGATATTTTAGATTTAGTTCGAGAGCTCTCAGTCCCTCCATTGAAGCTGTGTGTACGGTATACTGTCCATGTCCAGAAAGGTAAGAAAAACATCATCAAAGTAGTCCATTCGACATCAGAGAGTCAGTTAGAATTTGTTGAAGCATTGAAAGTACATGTTGGTCCATGTTGTCTTCTCGTACGGGTCTGTTGTGAGCGCGTTCACAAGACTGCAGTGATGCTGCTGAGGTACGACACTGCTGACATGTTATCTTTGTTATTGGGTGCACCAGAAAACACGTCAACAGCGTCGTGAACGCGCTCACAACAGACCCGGAAGAGAAGACAACATGGACCAACATGTATTTTCAATGCTTCAACAAATTGACATCTAACGGACCCTCTGATGTCACATGGACTACTTTGATGATGCTTTTCTTACCTTTCTGGACATGGACAGTAGACCGTACACACAGCTTCAATAGAGGGACTGAGAGCTCTCAAACTAAATCTAAAATATCTTTAACTGTTCTGAAGATGAACGGAGGTCTTACGGGTTTGGAACAACATGAGGGTGAGTTATTAATAACATAATTAGAATTTTTGGATGAACTAGCCCTTCAAGTGTCTACATGACATGATTTTAATTATTTAATGGCAATTACACAACGGGCAAAAAACATCTAAGCATTGTGTGGAAGGCAATTCTAATGCATTGGAACTAGCTCATTGAATAAAGTTGTCAAGAAATGTTACAAGTACACTTAAATTTAATTCAGTGCCTAAGAGAATCTATTAAAATAGTTCTGTACAATTAACAATGAACCATATTACAAAATATTATTGTGTGTTATGTATATTAGATAAATACTCCATTAGCTTAGCTACATGCTAAGGTCAATTAGTAGGCAGCATATTTCCCTTTAGAATGAAGTATGTTCTCAAAACTTTGTCTTTATTTCAGAGCATTAAATTTTTAGTTTCAGTTCTTGGTTTGGTTTTAATTAAAGGCCAGGATTTAACTAAAATAAGGGAATGGATTAGTATGACATGGGCACTAGTTAACTAAAACTAATGACAGAATTAATGAGTAATGGGAACACATGTTTTAATTTGTGGCCCTGATAATTTTTTCTGCATTTCACATGCAGCACTCCATAGAATATGTTAAACAATATATTAGTGTTAATTTTGTCAGCCATTGTTCACTTTAGTCTTAGTCTTTTAAACGAGTCTTAGTCCTGGGTCAGATGTGCTTTTTAGTTATTATCTTCGGCAATGAAAAGTGAGCGCATGCACATGGTTGCAAAATAAGCAAAATACCAGGCAAAAAATGTCTCCTTTTAACAGAGAAGCTCTTGATTTGCGGATTTGAACCCTAGGTATCTGGCAACCGCACACATAAATGCTCAAGTAGTAGAGGCATGTACAGCAGTCCGCAATAATATTGTGTCTCCTTTTTTTGCTGGAAATTAAATTAATTTTAGTTTTTTTAAGTACATTTCGTCTTTTATCATTAATGATATTGCATGTTGATATCGTTGTTATCGTTATCGTTGTTTGACCTTATTGTGGCCTCATCATCATCTCGTCTTAGTCATTAGGGGAACAAGTTTTCTTAACTTTTCTTAACACGTTCAAACTGTTCTTACCCATTCTGAAGTGCTGTACTGGGGTCATAGGTCAACGTCATTCCGCTCTAAAGAAAGTAAAACAAATGTGGAGCATTTATGGTTTCATATACATCATAAAGGCAGTTTAACTTTACTATTTACAGTTAAAATATGTTCATAGTTAGATTAAATTATAGAACAATGGTTGGAAACCAAACAAAGTGTGACATATGATGTCATGTAGGAATGTCTCATTACACCTCGAGCTGCAAATACACACCCATTCACCTGCCGGCAGCACCACACACACACACACACACACACGCACACACACACACTCAATTATAAACAGGACTTACTAGTCTCACCTCGGCGTCTCGAGTCCAGGTTCGTCCGTTGGGGAAGTATTTAGCCTGACTCTGTCTCTTTTTCTGCCCACCGTCAGCAAACTTACACAGCAAAGGCTCTGATGCACCTGTAACACACACACACACACACACAAATTCCATTCATTCTACGGCACCGACTACAGTCTCTAGCCTACATATAGACTGCATTGTAGAGAATAACACATGAATATTGTGCTGAACACTCACCCAGCATCCCAGAGGAGGACTTAATGAACTTCCCATTGAAGTGAGAGATCACGGCATCGCACTTGTCTGTAGATTCCATCCTTAAAATAGAGCGAGAGAAAGAGAGAGAGTATTTCTCAACACATCCACACACACAAAAAAGACTCTATATCACATGGGAACATAGCCGCACACACATAATGACTACCCAAATCTCACTGACCTGGCAAAGCCCACTCCCCGACTCACTCCGTTAGCGTCGCGGAGGATTCGGGTGGAGACCACCTGTCCAAAAGGTTTGAGGAGGTTCTCCAGCTCCTGCTCATCCATGGACACGGGCAGGTTGGACAGGTACAAGTTAGTAGGGTCCTGCTCCTGTTGCTGTATTCAGAAAAGTTGAAAACATAAAATACATGGCACAGTATTACAGGTATTATAAGCACCCTTCATGTGTCTATTCAGCTGATAAAAGTCACTGTGAGGTCTGACTGAGTCAGTGACATAGCTCGTAAGCTAACATACTGTTTATGTAGCATACTGCAAGCCGATTAGCCTGCTAGCTTAGCATACTGCTGTTCCTGACTTCACTGACTTTATACATCATATTAAAAAAACCTACAAATTTACAAAAGCAACATTTTTCATGTTTTTTCAGTTAGCTTATAAGCAAACGTTTTCATACAGCTAGGCGATTAGCCTGCCTGCTTAACATACTGTTGATATGTAATAAAATTACTTCATATCACATAATAAAGTAGAAATAGTCCAATTAAACATTTGCCATATTATCTCCCCCCCCCCCCCCCCCCCCCCCCAGTTAGCTTAAAAGCTAACATTTGCCTGATTAGCATGCTAGCTTAGGTTAAATGGCAGACCTGCAAGCTTTTCATAGCTATCCATGGCTGATTGGTCCCTTAAAAATAAAAAATAAAGATAGAAAACCACTTTGTGATGTATATATTCCTAGCCATAATTTATTTAAATTACATCATGTATCAAATTACATTTAAATCTGTGCCCTAAAAGATGACAGAAAATCAATGTATTTAAATGTTAACATTGACAATAAGTTAATGTATTTAAATGATGTCAAATGTCACAGTATATTAGTATAACTATAAATGATCAAATTAAGCATTTTTCATTGTTTTTATTCCCTAGTTAGTTACAAGCTATTACAGGGCTAGGCGATTAGCGTCCCTTGGTTTTATTATAGTAAAAGTGTATTAACCATGTAGTTTAAAACTAAAAATGGACTAAAACGGATTGAGCAGATATCACATCCCTCTTCTATAACTGTAAAGCAACACCATCCATTCATTCCTTTTTTTTTCAAAGGGGAGACTTTCAGGTGGTTTATACTTTCTGTCTGTGCTGTAATATGGTGCTTGAGTACTCTGTGAAGCCACAATACAATTGTACTCGTCTCTCAGCTAACAAGGACACATGATATACAACATCTGACGTTTGATTGGCTGAAGGCAGAATCTCAGCTCGATATTCTAGATACCTCAGCAGAAATGAGGACGGGCCAAGATAAGACATCAACATTCCTCAACATGTATACGTCAAACATGTTTGCACAGTACACACACACACACTAGTAATGGGGAAGTGGAAGAGTAAAATGCTGACAGTAGGGGGGAAGAGGAAAAAGAGGGCAGATTAAAAATTGAAGATGCAAGCACAAACGCCCAGCAGAACCTACTGTGGAAGAAGGTCACTGCAGGATTGTTACACACTTTTCTGAGACACAAAGATACACAGGAAACGTGTGTGTGTGTGTGTGCTCTTGTTTTTGTGACATATCAGGACACAACTCTGTATAATGACATGGGTATGACACAGGTAATACAAGGAGAGGGTGACTTCATTTTTCAAAACGCTTATAAATCATACAGAATGAGTTTTTTTTTGAGAAAGTAAAAATGCACAGTTTCCTGTGAGGGTTAGGGTTAGTTTTAGGGTTGGTGAAGGGCGATAGAATATACAGTTTTTACAGTATAAAAACCATTACACCTATAGGATGTCCCCACTTTTCACAAAAACAAACATGTGTGTGTGTGTGTGTGTGTGGCAAGACGAGGGAGAAACTCACATGAAAAGACACCAGAGGCTAACATTTAATAGATCAAAATTCCTGAATCGTCCTAACAGACAGGTCATGAACCAGCTACTTGGGAAAAGGAAGTGATGTCATGAGTGGATGACTCACCTTGGCCATTTGAGCCTGAACTCCATTGGTCTTTAGTGCTGCGACGGCTTTTTGCGCTGACACGGGACTGTCAAAATCCACAAAACCATATCCTACGAAGAAAACACAATGCATTACCACACACACACGATCTAATCTTCACCTAACCACTAGACCAAACACTCATCTTTAAATAACAACCCCCACGTCACACCATCACGTTACCAGGGTCACAATGTGTATCGACGTGATTAGTGATGGTATCGTGATAAAATGATAGTACTTAGACATATACAATACCATCAAATTATTATTATGAAAATTCTTTCAAAAACATTAAAAAATATATACAAATTATATATATATATATATATATATATATATATATATATATATATATATATATATATATATATATATATATATATATATATATATATATATACATATAAATAAATTTAATCAAATACATTTTTATATATGTTTTGATAATGTATTTTGGATTATTGCATTTTTGTATATATGTATAAATGAGAGTTTTAATTAAAGGAATGAAAAGTGTAAGAATAAAATAACATGACAAACCTTTGCATTTGCTTGTAGTCTTGTCAAGAATGGCTTTGGTGGACACGATTTTACCATATCTGCTTGTGGAGAAAAAAAAGAGAGAAGTTAGCACGGGCTCAGCTCACGAGTCAGATGTCAAATGACACAACAGCACAGGAATTCATGAACGGCAGGACATGAAACACAAGATCTAGCATAATCCCTGTGCTGAGAAAAAAATAACAGCACCTAAAAGACCTCTCAAAGTCTGTTTGAGGTGCATTTAATTCAGAAACAAAGAGTCACTTGTGACAGAATCACCAACATACACTTGATGCCGACAGCCCAGGTGCTTTATAGGGTCACAGTGTGACAGACGAGGATTGAGCTGCTTTAATGGAGTGTCCATGAGAAACCTGTTATTATTACAGCTCACAAATCAGCACGGTTCAAAGGAAACGCTCGTCTAGCGAGCACATGTGTGTGTGTTAGAAAAGTAACTCATCATTAATAGTGTGTATTAATGTAATTTATTTTCAGTATCTTCAGTGTCACATGATCCTTCGGAAATCATAAAGGCTGATTCGCTGCTCAAGAAACATTGCTTATTAATTTTGCCAATGTTGAAAACAGTTAGTATCTTTTTGTGGAAACCATGAACCATTTTTTTTTTTTCAGAATTACTTGATGAAAGGAATGTTTAATTGAACAGCATTTACTTTTGTAAAAGTATAATTGCCTTTACTGTCACTGATCTTCCTAACCCCAAACCTTTGATCTGCTACACCACAATGACTGCGTTTCGAGTGCATGTAGACTAAAAAAATAAATGTATTCACATGCCGGCTTAGATTTATAGTGGTCTCTCTCAGGAAGGTTGTGCAGGAAAGAGGCGTGACAGTAGTGCTGACTGGGAAAGGGCTGTTTTTCATTCACCTTCACCGAGGGCTCCTTTTCCAAAGCTGAAATTTTCAATAAGCTTATATATTTTTAATCCTTTCTTGTGTCATTAATACTTTAAAATCTCTGGCTTGAAGATGAATCAATATTTATTCAGTGTGACGTTTAGCAGAGCTGCACAAGCCGACACTAAACAGCATTTTGGGGCATGTCCAGGGCCGTGTCGCAAGGGAGGGAAAAGCAGAGCCAATCCCATTTCACACACAGATCACAAGACTCCACTCGCCAGAGGGCTGCGTGACCTTGCCCTTGACCCATGGGCTCCAGCGGGGAGGCCCCATTTCCTGCCCCCCCCGACAGCACCTCCCAGAGCCATGCTGTTTTCAGCCTGATGCGGATCAAGGCACATCAATCCGCGGCTCAGCCCTGAACAGTCACTCTCCGCGATTAAAACGGCTCCGGAAAGCGAGGTTACGATGTCACCACCACAATACCTCAAAGCCGAACTGACACATTCCTCATGGTTTCGACCAAAATACACGGTTGTGATCCTTAGAGTGGAGTCTGTAGTACTGCATCTAGTTATAATGTACATGTGACCTCAGCTTTTAATCAGGATACAAGCCCCGCCCCCCATCTGACTATTTACAATCAATTTGAAGGATTACCATGACGATGACTGGTCTCCCGGGGGCAGCCAGGGGTAAATGAACCCACAGTGGGAATGTTTGAAAGGAATACACATGGGATCAGGACATCTTTGCACAAACAAGCACTCTCACGTGGATATAAACACACATGCATGCATATATGTTTATACACGAGAGTGTGCATGACAACTCATACGGAGGTCTGTAATAGCATTAGCAAATATTCCATTGTGTTCAGCAGGATGAAGTTAGTAATGCAGTGTTTTAGGGAACTAAGTGACGCACGAATGTTTGGAAATGTAAACCCTGACAACATCTGCAGATCCGATTGACTTTTCCTGCTCCAGTAACTGCTGAATCATAGCTGCTGGCCTACTACTACAGGCCGTGTGTGTGCGTGCGTGTGTGTGTGTGTGTGTTATGAGCTCTAGAGTGAGAGGGAAAAACTTATGTAGAACAAGCAGAAGAGAAAGCCTTGATATGAATACCCGAAACTTAAAAATATTACTCACTCACTCATGGAAGTGTTGAGTTTATAAAGAGAAAATTAACATATACAATCTAATTCTTTTAAAACGGCAACACCTGAAATAAATAAATACAAAATAAAGTCAACATGACATTTCCGAAAGTAAAAATCCTACTAATTTTCTCCAAAGGGGAACTGTTTTTTTTTAATAATAACTTTGTTAGAAAAAAAATGGTAAAACTTGTATAGAGTCCAATTCTCACTATTAAGTAGTCCCTTATTAGTATGCATATTACTAGCATAATGGCTGTTTATTAGCACTTACAAAGCACATATTCTGCATAACCATATTCTACATCCTTAAATCCGACCCCATACCTAAACATAACTACCTCATTAACTATTAATACGCAAATTAGGACTTTATTGTGGTCATAGTTAATAGTTAGTTAAAGTGAGAAGTAGACCTTAAAATAAAGTGTGAAGAAAATGTGTTAAAGACAGACCTACTGTGAGTTTCAAGGTTATTAATCGATGGTATATGCTTTTTTTATGACATTATTTTAACTTATTTTTTAAACAATCGTGTTCGACAGGAGACTTCCTGGTGGAAAAGTACTTTACTCATTACGTAATCGAGTCAGTCTCCCTATACTCTCAAACAACTTATATTTGTATAGATATGCGTATTGTGAAATAAAATATATTATTTTTTCTTTATACATAATCAACATCTTTAAAGCTAGTTTTATATTTCTCCTTGTAGATCAAAGTTTCGAATTAAAGTTTGTAATGTTGTAATTCAAGTCGTAGCTGGTTGGTTTGGTTCATGGCACACAACTTTTAAATGATTCATATTATTCCAAACAAAAATATGTTTGTCTTTGTAATCCTTACTTGATCCGCCTCTGAAGTCCGCCTCCTTTTTCAGTGGATGTCACCAATCCCTCTTATTTTTACCCACCAACATTCTTCATTTGAGTAAGCAGTGCCCACTTCTCAGATTCAATCAACTTACAATGGATGTTAGTTTTTTTTTTAGGCTGAACATCCCGTTTAAGATTGTAGAAGTAAAATAAGTTGTAGGCCGACTTAAAAAAAAAAGAAAAAAGGTAAATCAAATTTTCTATGAAATTTCCATAAGTCTGTTGAGCTAATGAGTATAGAAAGACGTAACTTATTTGGGAAATTCACCAGAAAAGAAATTCAGGCACTGCATTGTGGGATACCATGTCCAGCGCTGGGTACATTTGATCAAATAAAAGTTCTGTGCAACATTTTTCAATTGAATATATATATATATATATATATATATATATATGCAAAGTTGGGGGTTCCCGGGAACACATGATAGGTAAAAATTGATAGCCTGAATGCAGTGTAAGTCGCTTTGGATAATAGTGTTTGCTAAATGCATAAATTTTATTTTAGATTTTATTCAACTTGGTTAATGTATTAGTAACATCGGTTGTGAACAACATTTCATGTTCCCTTCAACCAATTAGATCATGTGACAGGTTGTGGGGAAGTCGTGGCCTAATGGTTGAGAGTTTGACTCCTAACCCTAAGGTTGTCGCCAATAACACGACCGAGGTGCCCTTGAGCAAGGCACCGAACCCAACTGCTCCCCGGGTACCACAGCATAAATGGCTGCCCACTGCTCCGGTCTGTGTTCACGGTTTGTGTGTGTTCAATGCTGTGTGTGAACTTTGGATGGGTTAAATGCAGAGATGAATTCTGAATATGGGTTATTACTCATTATACTTGTCTGTCTGTATGTCATGTCACTTCACTTCAGGTTATGATATCACTGACAGGAGTCAGGTGGTTTAAACTGGTTATAAGTGGTAAAATAATAGTGGATGTTTATGGGGTAAACAGGGGCTCATGAGGATTTATCCCAGAACTTGACCTAATTCTGACCATCACATTCAAGCTGTTAACAGACACCAGCCCAGCTGAGCTGCAGAATCTCACACCAGAACAGAAACCGTGTTTATTTGGTTGAATGTATATCCAAGACTCTAATTGACATCACTGGCGAATCTGTCAATGACACAAGAGCAAATACTCACGGCTGGCAGAGTTTGACCAGGTCGTGATCGGTGGTCCCTGGTGGTAAGCCGCGGATGTAGAGGTTTGTTTTACTGAGCTGCTCCCAGCCGGTTGTGCTGCTGCTGCTGCTGCTGTTGTTGGTGCTCGGGCTGGGCGGGGCCATAGGGAGAGTGGGCGGGACAACAGGAGGCTGTCATGGGAATGGAACAAAGATTTCATTGATCTGACAAATGGAAATGCGTAGAAGATGACATCACATAATGGCTGCACTTAAACCCTTAGGGTAGAAATGAAAATAGCGACTTCCAAAACAGATCACTGACAAACTTCTCTTTCTTCTACAGCACCAAACACTACGAGTTTCTTAAAAAGAAATAGCATGAAATAACATCACTCTTGCCTCAAACACACTGTGGCAGGGTGACTCCATTCGTCATGATGATATCTTTAACTCTATCTGTAGTAAACCGGTGTTATTATTACACCGTCAGCCATCGCCAGTGAGTCTGCCCACATCCACAGCTCCCTACAGTCTAATTCCCATTAAAGCAAAGCACAAACATGCCTACAGGCACAGTCGGCCCTTCAACTCTCATATCAGTCCAATCTACGCATTCTTCCAGAGCTGAATGTGTTAGGATTATTTCACTGGATGAAAGCCCATATAACTCTGGAGAAATTCCTTATGCGGCCTCAGTTCCTTTCAAAGCTTGCCACATGGCAGTGTGCGATGATTAAAGGGTTACTTCACACAAAAATGAAAATCATGGCATCGGTACAAACCCTTATGTTGTTCCAAACCCATATGGCTTTCTTTTTCTGTAGTGGATCACAAAAAGAGATGTTTTGAAGAATGTGCTGGCTGCTCTTTTCCACTCAATTGGGAAGAATGGGGTCGGAAGCTTTCAAGCTTCAAACAACATGGAAAAGTAACACAAAAAGTCCGATTGACTGGTGCTTTGTTTTTAGAGTTCAAACGAGAGCTCTATTTCAGAAACATACTAACATTTTAAACGTAAATCTTAGACATAACTTTACTTGTGCATGAATTGTTTGACAAGATCGGGTCCATCTGTGATATTTCTGAACTGAATCCATTAATTCTAAAGCTTTTCTGACAGGTATCTCTAAGAGATTGAGTTGACCAATGAAATCGGCTGGAAGGAAAGGATTGCACTTGGGGGGGGGGGGGGGGATGGAAATGTGAATCATTCAGGTGAGTTTTTGGAATCGTAATGATTTTTGGGTAAACTATTTTTTTTTAAAATGTGAATGCATCCTAAAGAACAAAAATGTTAGAGATAGTTTAGAATTTAAAGAGAATTTGGTGAGATAGGCAAAGTGAATATGATGTTTTTTTCCGCCTTTGGTGCTCGTTGTGTATTGGTCTGGGGTTTGAACTTGACTCAAGAGTCTCATTACCAAACTCTCCACAGAGGCATGTTCATTCAAATTGCGAGTAGCGTTTTTATCCATAAATCTGCTTTTCCAGAGAGGAAGGAATGTTTTCCAGAGAAAGATCACATGATGTAGGAGCGCTTTGGGATACAGGATGTGTGGGCCTCTCGCCCACCCCGAGCAGCGGCCACCACAGCCCACATCACTGACTCACTTCCTGTTTCTCTTAGTCATTCATTAAAACGACTCTATTTCTCCCAGCTGTCACAAAATGGCTGCCTGTTAAACATCAGCGGGTGATTTTTCACAGAACCCAATCACCACAAAAGTGACGTCAAAACCTCAAAACAACAGATGTGGTTCGATAAGGCAGCGGCTCTAACTAAAACTATGGTTTACATGTAGAAATGGGCATGTGGATGTGTGTATGTGTACACCTGACTGTAACTCTGTTGGGTTAATGGGAGTTCTCCGTTTTTGACACACTGACCCATTTCTCACATGAGCGACTCGCACACTTGTGCGCTGAGGTGAAACTGGACGTGGCCCCATAAGCTTGTTAGCGCCTGTTAATTACTGAGGCAAGAGACCGAGCCACTCTTCCTTCCAGATCACATGCTGAGGCAGATGGATGATTTAGATGTGCGTGAAGCAGAAACTAAGAACTTATTCGAAAACAGCTGAGGAACTCAAGGAGCAAATGACTCGAATGACTGAAGGAACTGATCACGTTCACACATTTTTGTCCATCTTTTCAATTTCATGGTTAATATCGAAAGCGCCTGTATGAAAAGTACTCACAGACTCGGGAACATGTCCAGTTTTATCAATTGGGAAAATAACAAAGTCATGGGAAGGGTAACTAAGACATTGAAAAAGCAATGGTTGAGGGAGAGAGGAGGGGGTCTCATTCAATATCCAAGCCATCTCTCATACGTCGGCGTGTCCCTTGGGTCCTGAGCTATGCGCTGTAGTCATCCTAGACCATATGGTTCCTATAAACTGTGAAATCCTGAAGCCCATTAACTTCTGCCGCCTCTATCGCAGCCATCTCTCTGAGCTCCACCACAAGAGCACCTATGCAAATGACTGTGTAAATGTGTGATTTCACGCAGAGAGTGTGTGTGCGTGTGTGGGTGGGTGTGTGA
This sequence comes from Carassius auratus, assembly GCF_003368295.1. NCBI lineage: Eukaryota > Metazoa > Chordata > Actinopteri > Cypriniformes > Cyprinidae > Carassius > Carassius auratus. The sequence goes on along the minus strand of NC_039278.1, from coordinate 5,436,117 downwards.
CATCCATAAAGTCTCACATTTACAGATCTGGAATGCATAAACAAGCAATGTTTAAATGGAGTCCAGGCCACACCCTCTGTTGGCCCATCACTTGCTGGAAATCATTGTATTAACTCGTGAACATTAATAAGGCAGAGATTTTTCAGAACACACCCAAGAATCTTCTGACACAAGTTGCCATGGGAGACTTTGACCACAGGCTTCTCTCATCCTCATCTCATTGAGACAGAGTATGCTAATAATCATCTTCTTAAAAAGACAGTAACATTAATGAGGTGTTCCAAGATATCCTTAAACAAGTGCAATATGACATGAGGAATTCACTGAAGAACATATCTCATGCATATAAGTAATGAGTGTTAGCGAAATGAAATGACACTTCATTAGTCTCATTTCTATTTCGGGGCTCACTGTGTGGCATCCCATAGCAGGAAAAAGACACTTCCAGTTCCGTCAACAGAATTTATAAATATTACATTGTGCAAGCGCAGATAAAGTGGTGCTGTGTAATACATAAAATTAACATAAATGTATAAGATTAACATCCAAAAATGCCTAATTACTAAAGAACTCGCACAAAATCGAAAACAGTTGCTGTAAAGGCAACGCTCGCGTTTTAAAACACAACGAGCTGCCTACCTAGAAGGCGTTTTTGTTGCATCACAGATACATGCATAATTTTTGCCCATCATAATCCCGTTCCGATTAAGCAAAGTTTAAAAACGCCGAACGCACCCTAAAATGCTGTCTAGGTAGGCAGCTCGCAAGATGTTGAGACACCGCCGCTGTACGTGTGCGCGCGCGCACGAGCACGAGGATACATTCTGTCCCAGGTAAAGGATCTACTGTGAGTCCATCCCGTCTTGATCATCATTACCTGTGCAGTTTCTCACTTTACCTACCTGCTTTCGATATGACGGAGTTCGCAGTGGGTTGGCCGTATTTGCGAAGATCATCCTGTATTCCCCTGTAATGTCACCCAACGATGAATAAATAAATAAAAATCTACTCCGAAAAACCAGCTGATATTAGGTTAGAGAGCTGTAAATTTTCCACATCGCACACTTCAGTGTTGTCTTCGGAGTGAAGTGATAGTCCGAGTTTGAGCAGATTTCTGCAGAATAAAAACCTCGCTCTTGAACGATGGTTTATTCCCACCTTGGCTCGTCCGACCAGTTTCAGTAAATCGCCTGGTTCATTGATCTCGGTTCTGTTGCCCGCAGCGAAGACCCACCTACTGAGGAGCGATCCATTCAGCAGTCGAGCGGAAGGGGGGTGGCGTATCTAATTAATCACACCTGACTAGTATTTTCAAATACAACTAAGTTATGCGCTAACAGAAAATAGCTAACAGTAAAAACAAACATCATTAAAGCTTTGACAGAAAATCAAACACAACCCGAGTGATATTTCTGTTAGATTCAAACGTTTCCCCCTACATGAGGTTTGGTTCAATCCCGCACGCATGCCTTGCCATCAGATCCCATTTACAATACACAATGCAGACTGTCCCACTATGGCCTGGGTGAGGTCCATGCAGACAGATACACCCTAATTAACACTTTTATTTAAATTTGAATAATTAAATGGTTCATTAATATTTTTTTTTTGCTTATTTAAAAAAAAAAAAAAATTGCACATAAAGAAATGAATAGAACTTCAAGCAGGTCAACCCGTTACGGGCGCTGTCGTTTTGATATTAAGCATTAAAATTGTATGCATTCAGGCAGGTAAACCAAAACATTTGCTAGTATTGATAAATCAACCCTATCCCCCCTCCCAAATTAAAAAAAAAAAAAAAATAAGGATAAAAAAGAGGTGGTAATGACAGTACAAACTAACTTTCTTACTTTGTGAAATTGATAGATCCTGTCCTGTGTGGAATTTAACGGCGGGGGGGGGGGGGGGGGGGGGGGGGGACTAGTTCCCTCTAGCAATAGTAATAAGGCTGAAATAAAATGACACCTCCTAGAGGGTTGCCCAGGGCATGTCTTATCTACTTTTTGTCATAATGTTCCTCTGTAATCACATTTCACAGCTTACTTGCTGATTCAAGGAACACCTAATGTTATTCAATGACAGTTTGCAATTCGGTGCAGGACAGATATTAAATTAAATTAAATGCCACACAAGTAATTGAAAGGGAATGAGAACATGTTTAAACCTTACTCGACAAGTAATATGGATTGCTAAGTTAGTGACTAAGTTGTAATAGCATATATAATTGAGCATCTTTCTCATGCTGCTCTTATTGGAAAAGAGCATGTTTAATAAAAGCTGTTACAGTGATATTGCTTATTATTGGTGGACAAAGACACTGCTGTGGACTGAGAAAGTGATGTGACATACAGCCAAGTATGGTGACACATACTCAGAATCCAAAGTGCACACATAGTGAACATGCACAGGGAGCAGTGGGCAGCCATTTATGCTGTGGCACCCGGGGAGCAGTTGGGGGTTCGGTGCCTTGCTCAAGGGCACCTCAGTCGTGTTATTGCCGGCCCAAGACTCAACCCCACAACCTTAGGGTTAGGAGTCAAACTCTATAACCATTAGGCTACAACTTCCCCACTCATAGCTCATCGCACATCCTCTGAGTGTGATTTCTAGTTCCACTCGCAGTGTGATATGTGTGTGAGAGTTTAGTGAGGCAGAAAGCCACAGTGGATCAGGTTAGAGACCAGAGCTTAAACTGATTACATGCATGTGAAAAGCAAAACATATGAGAAGTGTGATGGAAGGAAGGACCAGAAGTGAATTTTCTGCATTAAATTCTTTCTCTCATAATAAAACACACTCTCTCTACAAATAATGATCCATCATTATATTAAATAAGAATGCAATGCGAAAGAAAGAAGTTGCTTTTATCCAAAGTAACTTGCAAATTGGTAGCATAGTTCTGTTCCTTATAAGTCAAACCCACTATCTATAATAATAATAATAATAATAATAATAATAATAATAATAATAATAATAATAATAATAATAATAATAATAAATTATGTGAATGTTTGATAGAATATTAATTGCATTTTAATAAAAGAAAATATCTATATTATTTAGTCAAAATTATTATTAAATAAAATATTATTTAATAAAGTTTATTGATCAAAATAATAATAACATGCATTTTAATGTTATTATTATTAGTAGTCGTAATCTTGATTAATGTAATATATTACTAAGTTAAAAAAAGTCCAAACATAAAAATGTTACAATATGACTTTTCACCACTGACCACAAAAACAACCAAAAACCACACCAACACACCACAGTCAACTTGACAAACCCTGCTGTTACCATATATACAAACCACAACTCACATGTAAGTAATATATAAATATATATATATAATAAAATAAAATCTAGGAAAAAAAACTTTCAGGAACTGTCTATAAACTTATAACTATATATTACTTACATGTCATCAGTCTTTTTAGCCCGATGTCTCATTGTTGTGTTTAGGACATTGCAGGTGCATTAAACATAGTTTAATATTGACTCTGCAATGCTGAGGTCTGCTGAGTACATCTCAGCGAGTAAGCGTACACTTTATGAGCCATTTTAATAACAATCTGCACATCATACATCATGAGACCAATATGTGTGACCTTTTATAGCATCTCATTTGCTGTCTAAGCAAGAAACATGGTTTAATAATTCCTGTTGTGATTAGTGTCATCTGTCAGGGTGTATTGTGAGTCTAAATCATGCAATTAGGCAGTTCTTTTCACCCCAGTGTCAATTAGGGGACTTGATGTAGACAAGCTCTTTTAAAGTGCCTGAAAAGCCAGCCGTGTTCTGTATTCTCTGTTACGAGTGCCAGAGTTCAGCTCAGAGTGGTGGCTTTTGTTTGGTCTGGTTAGCTCTCCAAAGGACGGATGAAGGGAAATTCATCCTGGGCTTTGTATCTCAGGAGTGAGTGCCTGCACAGCACAGGGTCAGTCACTGAACACCAGAGGTCAAACAGAATGAAGCCCAGTAGTCCATGAAGCTGTAGGGGAAAATTCAATAGGTCAACAAAGATGGGAAAGCAGAGGGAGAGAAACGGAGAGGTAGAAAAAACTCTGATTCAGCATTGCGGGTGGTCATTAAGGAGAATCAGGTAGAACAGCAGATTGTGTCTGGTACAATCTGTTCAGAGTGTAGCCTTTGGCTTTGCAGTAGCTGCTGTATGCAGCAATATGCAGCTATATAGGTGTTTCAATTATTATTATTATATATATATATATATATATATATGTTACTACACTTCCTAAGGAAAATTCAATTGAAATGGTATGATCTGGAGAGACACACAACTCTCAATAAAATTCTAACAGTTGAAAATGCATATTGGAGCAAAAACCATTCCCTGAGCTCCAAAGAACTGCCTGTAGACCTCAGAGACTGGTTTGTGTCAAGAGTTCAGAAACAAATTCTGCTGCATTGCCAAACTGAGTAACTGAGAAGGGCCTTGGTTAGAGTCTAGATCAAGAAGCTGATGGTCACTCTAGTTGAGCTACTAGATCATTTGTGGTGAAACTTACAGAAGTCAAACTTCACTACAATAGTCCACCGATCCGGGCTTTATGATGGTGTGGATGAAAACACCCAAAGGTCCCTCAGACTGAAAGAAGAGAGAAACAAGATTCCTTTGATATTCCTTGGTCTGAAGAACCTGATTTCCAAGCATCATGTATGGAGGAAAGCACTTTGTACACAGTGCCACTCCAGCAGTAGTGTGGTGGTAGCAGTAGGGGCTGTTTTTCAGCAGCAGGGACTTGGACTCATCAGTGTAGAAGAATAACTTAGAGATACTGAATATACAAAATATAAGATACTGATAATGAAAATCTAGCCCAGAGCATTCAGAACTTAGGACTGATGCTCAGAGTTTAAAATAATGTAAGAGTTGGTAATAGACAACTCCGTGAATGTTCTTATAGCCCAGCCAGAGCCTGCATGGGCTTGAACCCAATCAAATATTCAAGAGAAACCTGAAAATGTCTGTCGGCTCAACCTGACAAAGCCTGAAAGGCGAAGAGGAGAGGAGAAGAACTGGCAGAAAACTATTAAATGCAGATGTGCAAAGCTTGTTGCATCATACCCAAAAATACTTGCAGCTGTAAAGGTGCTTCAACTAAGGGTATGAAAACTTATGCAATGCACTTAATCAGGTTTATATATATATATATATATATATATATATATATATATATATATATATATATATATATATATATATATATATATATAAATATATATATATATATATATATATATATATATATATATATATATATATATATATATTTGATAAAGTTTTCACAAATCTGTTTTTGCTTTATAATTAAGGTGCATGGAGTGTAGATTGGTGTGAAAAGGGGTATGAATACTTTCACAAGGCACAAACAAAAAACATAATTGTTTAGAAGAATACTGTTTACATAAAAATACATTTATGTGAACAACATGAATTTTCCTTCATCTAAATAATTTTCCTCTGTGTTCTAGCTTGTATTATTCTAAACAATATCTGAAACTTTATACTTTGTACACCATGTGCATTAGACAAACAACACTTCTTGTTCGCCTCTCTTTTGTGCTAAAATGCATTTTGTATTCCTTATTTGTATGATGAATTAATAAATGTTAATGGTTCTGTACTTAATTTCAGTACTTAACCCTCTGGGGTTCTTCATTTATGAGTCACACTCAGGACCTTCGGGTCAAAAATGACCCAGAGGCCGGGATTCAGGTATACTTTTTTTCAGTAAAATCAATCAAATGTATTTTTGTTCAATAATATTTTTTCTTTCTTTTTTTGTGTTTTGAGAGAATTTTATGATAATAATAATGAATAATGAATTTTTATGCAATAATTATGATCCATTTTTTCCCATTGAATATAATAGAAAATTTATATATATATGTATTTTTATTTTTATTTTTATTAATGCTGTATTTTATTTTAAAGTACAGCCAAGGCCTATAGAAAACAATTTTTGAAATTAGATTGGTGCCATCTGGTGGACAAATTAAGCATTTTTATCATGCAATAGCACATTTTTACCACTAGAGAGAATGTACAGCTCTCTGTAGAAAGGCTTGTGAATTCTAGTGATTTTTGCACATATTTGCCTATTTATTTCAGGTTGTGGATTTTAATATATAATCACAGATTCTCAAAGACTATTTTTGTCAAGTTTTTTTTTTTTTTTGTTTGTTTGGTTGATTTAAATGGTAATTTCAAGTGCCAGTTTTACTTTATAATACAGTCAAACCTGAACATTGCACTAGAAAGAGAACAAATGGAAAGCATTTTGTTACCCATTGTTTTAATTCTAACTTAATAAAAAAAATTACATTATTTAAATCATAACATATTTTTATTTACCTTTTATTATAAACATTTCCATTAAAATTATTTTTTGCAATTCAATGAACAGTAACTCTTCAAAATTGCCAACAGCAATTATGAACAAAAAACAAAAATAACAGCAAACGTATAATAATTTTCAAACAGTACATGTAAATGGAAAATAGAAAAATAAAAAAAGTGTCACGCTGGGCCTGGGTCGCTCGAATAGGCCTGGAGGTTACTAGGGAAGAATTCCATCCTTTGACCTTACTCTGTTTGTGCGTGTGTGCGTGCGTGCGTGCACACGTGCTTGTGTGTGTGTGTTTGTGTGTGTGTGTGTGTGTTCAAGAGAGAGACATGGTGTGTGACTTTTGCATTTTGGATCCAATGTCTCCCCTTTATTTGATTCATTGATTTTATTTCACATATTCTCACATATCTCTGTTACAGTTTCACCAGTCTCATATTTCCCTATGTGTGTGTGTGTGTGTGTGTGTGTGTGTGTGTGAGTGAGTGTGTCTATTTTGCAACCTTGATGGCTTACAGCCTCATGCTTTTATTGCTGTGCACTTTATTTCTTACATTGATGAATAATTTCTTTTATTTCACACATTTCACAAAATTAGCTTTTGCAATGATACTTTCATTTGTGTGTGTTTTTGTGTGTATAAGTGTGTGTGTGTGTGTGTGTGTGTGAATTTTTTTGTCTGTTTTGCACTCTTGATGTTTTAGAGATTCACCCCTTCACTGTTGTATGCTTTTTTTCTGCATCGTGGCTGATTTGTAGATTGTACACACAAAAAAACTCAGTATTTTCATATTTTTGCAAATTTCCCATTCATTTCCTATGTCGGGTCATTTTTGACCCGAAGACCCTGAGTGTGACTATTTTTTTTACGACCACTTAGACTTTTAAAATCCTGTCCCCAATTTTTTGGGGTGTTCATATACCAAGTACCAAAAAAGTCACCAAGTTTCGGACCATTCCGATGAAGCTACGATTTGTAACATTTTTTTAAAAAAAAATTTCGGGTCATAAATGACCGAAGAACCCCAGATTAAAGGGATAGTTCACCAAAAAAAAAAAATTCTGCCTTAATTTTCTCACCCTTGTGTCATCATTTCTTTTGTGGAACATGAATTTTAAAGAATATTGATTGTTACAAACCAAACCATTCTGGTGAAAAACACAAAGACATTACTCAAAATTTGCGGAAGAAAGTAAGTCATACAGACATAAGGGTGAGTAAATTATGACAACATTTTTGGGTGAACTTTTGCTTTAGATGTTTTCCCTAACAGTAATACTCAAGTATACTTACATTGTGACATGAACCGTTTTGCCCAATACCCACACTTGTGGTCTTGGCCACTTGAGAGGATGAGCACATGACAGGAAGTAAGTGCGCAAGGCTGTCACAGGTCTTAAAACACCAAAGCACAGCGCCCTTTATGAACACCAAATCCACACTATCCACAGCGTTATTCGAGGCTTAGTGTATCCCATCGTGCATCCTGTTGTGGAAATAAACTGTGAGACTTTTTGCCGAGATCTCCTTCGAGATCACTGAAACCTTTGCAATGTATGTTAAATATGAATAATAATTAGATTTTACATATAATTTGATAGTAAATCAAAGAGTTGCATGATTTAGTGGTGCAAATGAGTAGTGGTATATATATATATATATATATATATAAGTGTGTCCCATCAGGTAGGCCTAATGAGAAGTTCTACACATTTGTGGTCTTCATGCTGGCTTGAACACTTGGACCAAATACAGGGAATATGTTGTATAAGTAGTCAAATGAAAATACCCCAAGTGTGGGTATTTGGTCCAGGGGTTAGTATACGTACAGCAGATTGCATAGTTTTTAAATGTGTACCCTGTTTTATGCGTGATAACAGGTGCACACTAGAAATATTCTTCTTCATCTAGTGGCTGAACTTTTTCTCTCCAGAAGTTATGAGCAACCCTCTTTTAAACTAGTGTTGAATGATTATTAAATTGGTGCTGTGTTTTTTTTGTTATGTTTTTTGACTATAAAAAACTAAGTATGTCTACGTATAATTTAGGTTTAAGAATGAGCAATAGAGATTTTTTTTTTTATTGTTTCAAACAGATTTCCTAAACGCTATTCTCATCTTTTATTGTTCAGTCAAAAAGAAAGTCCCGCCCCACACTTACATCAATGATTTGGTCAGAACATCAAATAATGTGCTGAAGCACCACAGAGCCAGTGTTCACACTTTTCAGAAAGTCAACCTAAGACCATGCACATAATCATGTGGTTGTTCAATCACTTCCTGTCCAAAAGTCATGGATTTTAACATGCATTCCTCTTCCATTACACACACAGACACACACAGACTTTTCCCCACAGTTGCAATGCTGCAAAACAAAGCAAAAGTGGCCCGTAGTGACTGGGCTGCTGCCGTTGCCATGCAACCATCCAAACGGAGTCAGTAAACAGTGTTGAGTCTGCGTGCAGTGTGAGTCTCGGCTCTTGTGTTTGTGCAATCCCCTGTTGCGTTCACGTCCTTTTCCATAAATTTGCAGGGCTGCACAACAAGCACGCTATGATAACAGAGTTCACTCACAGGTAAACTCACACACCAACATATTCATATATACAGTACATATGGACTCACATACATTGGAGACACTTGACAATGGTGTATTTTAAAGGGCTGGTGGCCCCTCTCAAGGCCGTGGTTTAGAGAGTCAGAAACTTGGCGTATTGCCCAGACACAAATAGAGCAGTTCAGTGAGCACATGTTTTCTTTCTCTCTCTCTTTCTACAACACTCTAATCTCCCATGACACACTCATGAATGGCAGCAGGGGAAAGGTCAAGCGCACAGTAAAGATACACAACTTTACCTGACACTTAAAACTATTTAGATTTTAATTTGCTGCTTGTTGTTTCCATTAAACAGCCAATGGGAAAATTTGAGCATGCTTAAGCCCAAAGAAATAATCTTGTTCCATATGATTAAGTTTAGAAAAGAGTCAAACTCGTCATATTTTACATCTCTGGGAGGTGGATCACTTTATTAAGTGAGAAAGCAAGGTTGAGATTGAAAGTGAACAGCTGTGAAATGTGAAATTTTGTCCAACCAAAAGCAAGTGAGAAACCTATTTAAAACAGTCCTTATTATTGCACTATATAAAGTCCAACAGTCAGGTTCCGGAAGTAAAAATCCATTTCATTTTCTTCACAGTTTTGAACAATAATTTTGAATGATAAACCAATGAAGATTGAGCTATGAGTGTGTTAATCGATGGCATATGCTATTGTTGGTACTGGTATGTTTTTATTTATTTATTTATTTTATTTTTTATAATCATGTTCAACAACTGAATGTCTGGTTGAAAACTACATTACCCATGATTCTGCAGTGAAAGCTCTACTGATCAGAGAATTGAAACAAGATAACTGCACTAAAAGAACACTTCAGCACCCACCCACTACTACCATAAAGTACAGCGAATGAAATATTCAAGTAAGTTTCCTTGCACTCTTTAATTACATATTTCTATATGTCACGATCATCAGCTGGAGTGCCCATGAACTCTTATAGAGGGCACTGCACTCAGGACTCTAGCATTTTGTATTTCCATTTCCAACGCCATTCCCCAGAATCCCATGCTTAGGACTAACCACCACCAGGTGTTCCCCATTACCACTCCCCTATTACCACTCCCCTTTATAAAGTGTTGTTGGAATTCTGTTGTTGGAGTTCTGCATTTCCGAGCATTTTCCTAGTGTTTGTTCCTTCCGTGTTTGACTTTGGATTGTTTATACCGACTGTGATTCTCTGCTGCCTGCCCCGACCTCTGCTTGTTATTGTTATTGATTCTGGATATCCCTTGACACACCTGACACTGTTACCTGAATTCTGCCTGTCTGACCATTCTCTTTAATAAACTACTGCATATGGATCCGAACGGCTCTGACTCCATGCTACACTATATGACCTATATGCATATTTTGCAATAAACATAAATCAAGTTGGGTTTTAAATATCTGTCTTTTTTTATTTTGATTATGTCATTCGGAGTGCTTCATTCTTCCCGTCATTAAAGAGATAGTTCATCAAAAAAAAAAAATTACCCCATGATTTACTCACCCTTACACATGAGGTGAAGTAACTGTGCATATTTCATATAATCTTTTTCATAAATCATAAAATAGCCTTTCACAGTAAATTCTGGTCCTTAGAGAGCAGAGAAAAGCTTTCTGTCAAGAGCCAAAATAACAAACACTCTGGTTGACACACCCAACCACCATCAAAGGTTACAGAACAGAACATTTCCTACAGTACATCATGTGCATCAGTTAAATCTACAGATACGTGTTTCAGGAATGAAGTCCCAAGAATGTCGATCTAGAGATTTAACTAATGCACTGCCTGATATACTGCCTATTTTGTAGACAGATTTATTTTTTATTTTTTTCTGGATTTAGCTTGTTCTCAGATCTAGTTAACAGCTAGAGGTGCTTTATCTCTGATGGGCTGATCATTTTTCATGATGGGGGGTAAATAGCTTATATCCGACCGTGGGGATATTCTTGCATTGCCTCTTTAATTATTCAGTCTTAGAAAACGATCCATTTCCCCAGTCAAATCCTGATATGGAGAGCTGTGCGACCACACGTTGTACATTTATGGCACATCTTTGTTGGCTCGTGTTCAGAGGCTTTGCCTGGAAATGCTGCATCTACTTTTCTCTCTCTTTTTTTGATTTCAAGCAATGTGGTTTGGATTTTCCCCCGAAAGCGACTGATCTAAAGCAATTCTGCTGCATTAAACATGCATGAATTTAATGACTGATCCGAGCCTGGCGAGTATGTAACAGTAAAGCCTGTTTAGGCATATTGAGCCAAGAGAACTGGATGCTTTTACAACCACCATGTTAAAGTCCTAAAGGAAATGATTGTACTCAGCTGAAAGCAATTTTACGTACATCACAGGCCTGACTCATTCGCTTCTCATAAAGGGGAATGGGAACTTGAAATATGTCTTGAAAATGAAGTCTGGATTGTTAAAGACACCAATCATAACAGAAATACTTTGTAGGCATTGCGCCATCAACATACGTTTTTGCTCAGCACGGTATGAAGAATGTGAATCATGCGAAGAGCAGCACAAGTTGTCCCTGGAAAAAGTATTTGTTTTATTTTTATTCAGTTATTTTTTTTTCAATTGTAGAGGTCAGCAAAACGTGAACTGCATCTATTTTAGGAGCAGAAGAACAGGGTATACTTCACAGTAAGCTCTGTGCCCCGTCATCTCAAACCCGTTGCTGAATAATAGATGGGATTTGCTGTTCTCTTGTTCCCGGAGGAGCTTCCTCTTCCCTCAGGCCCACAGCGATCACCTACTGGGAGGTTCCTGAGCACGGTTCACTTACTGGCCAAACAGATCCCAGTCACTGCTGATGTCTCTTTTTACTGCTTCAAAGACCCGGTCAAACCACACAATGTGCTGCGTTGGAAGAAAATGAGCAATCCGGGGTTGTTTGCAGCTTGGGAAAGAGCATAATTAGTTAAAGAAAAAGGAAAAAGACATTCTGCAATGTGCCGTTTTTTCAACTAGGGGCACTTTTTACCTTGTGAAAAAACAGACGCTACTTTTATCTCTATAGTCACACTCTAGTGTATTTAGATTGTCCATATTAAAAATGCATTGCATGTAATGATGTATTGTGTTTAAAGAAAATCCTGTGATGGATATGACAGTGATGGAGTGATGGAAATTGGACTAAAATGCTTTTTAACTTCTTTGTCTTGTCAAATTTCATAGCTAGCATTTTAAATATACTAAATACACAGTTAATAAAATACTTTGTTCACAAGTTATATAAATCTCATGGTTCATCTCAAGTTCTTTAATGACATACATTTGTTTGGTATTGATGGATATTGGTGCAACAACAGTCATAATTTGTTTTTGAAAGTGAATATAAATCCTTTAGACACAATACATTTTAAAATTGTTCATGAAATTGTGTTATCATGCATTTTAAAGTGTGCTAAATATCGTACATATTTTTATATATATTTTTAAAAACTGTACAGTCTGTATAAGTAATAGATTAAATTAATAAAATAATAATGTAATATAATTAATATTAACAAATAATAGCACTTACTAAAATAAAAGTAATTTATAAAGTAGCAAAAATAAGAACAACAATAATACAACCTTGATATAACAAATATGAAATGAAATTGAACTAAAGCATCTTAGTGAATTACCACGGGCTAAAACCAGACAGCAGTTTGATGCCTGTTTCCTCTCAATGTTTTTTTTCCCCTGTGGTTTCCTTCCTGTAATCTGATCTATGAACTTTTACTCTTAGCATTCCAGGAATATCCCCCCCCCCCCCAACCACCACCACCAAAACACACATCCTCCACCGCGCGGTCGAGACGAGATTCTCCACATATTGGCCAAATGACTCACATTCCAATCACTTCCACATTTGTGAACTATATGCTGTTCGGATTCCAAGCAGCTCCATTAGCAAGTGCATGCTGAATACGCCACTGCGTTTCATCCGCCCGAGAGGCCCAGACTCTAATGCAGCAGTAACATAATCGCAGAACGCAAGCTTGCTCGCATATTGAGCCATTTTTGTGTTGATATGGAATCTTTAGTTATAGTCTTAAGTCTTATCTCCAGCTGGCCAGAGGGAAAGGCTGCAACGGGATCCTGTCCTGCAGGAGAAGGGTGGGTAGGTGGGTGGTCAAAGAAGCTAGAGGCATTAATGGCAGAGGTGGCTGAGGGGTCTGATATTCCACCGAATAAACCCCCTTTGCTGGATTGGGAATGGGAGTATGTGTTTGGGAAGGGGGTGGGGGGTCATAGCGCATTACTGACATACCAGTGAAGAGGTCTGGTTTTCACAACCATTTCCCACCTTCACTCGTTCACCCTCCCCCCTTTTTCTCATATTGAATGATATCTACTCTACTCTCCCCTCACCAATGGTTTATGATTGCTTTTAACACATTCCTTGCGTGTGCTAATGTAAGATCACTTTCACATGCTTAAACTCGTAATCTCCAATGGTAACAGAGATGAACCCGTTGGGCGAATGACTAACGCCCGTGATGGAGTCTGTGGTTATGAAAGCGCCGTGGTTCTCACGTTTAATGATACGGATGGTCTCACAACTGTATCGTATCACTTCTTGAGTGCCTAGAGACATGGAGAGAGAAGTTGGAAGAGGAAGTGCTGTTCTAGCCGAAGGCTCCGCTTTGGTGTTTTCACATGCTGTGTATCCCATGTTTCTCTCTGTTCCCTCTCCCTGTTGTGCTGTTTGAGTATCATGAGACAGATTTCCTCATTTTCCATGTTAGTTAGACAACATTTGTGAGCAGCCGTGACTTGTGAGTACAAAATGAGTAGCAGGAGAGTTCTGGTCATGAATAAAACAAATTAGCTCAATGATAACTGAACAATTAATTATGCATGCTTCAACTTCAAAAGAAGGAGGAAATGCTTTGCATATTATTATTATGCGTTCATGTCAAAGGTTGTGTGTGCATTCAACCACTTCTGTATTTTGACACTTCTGTATTGATTTGCTGCTTGATCCTTCATTAGCATAACAGAACTCATGGGTTTGCATGAACATACTGTAATTTGCACTAAATTAATATATAACTGTAAAATACAACAAAGACTACATTAAATGCAGTATGAAATGCATTGATTCAGCAGTAAAAAATTTGGTTGTATTCAGTAAATTATTTTCATTGCATTTAATGTAGTAAATTGTATTATTTTATTTAATAATAATAAAAAATATTTGTAAAATAACAGTTTATTTACTACATAAAATACAATGAGGAAAATCAAGAATGCACAGAAATTTGCATTAGATATAGATAAAAGCATAATAAATTAATATATGTATGAAGAAAACAAAAAGGCTAAATACAACACAGACTAAACTGAAAACAACAAGAAAAAGCATGGTTTAATGCAGTGAAATAACAACAATAAGATCTATGTATTATTATTATTATTATATATGAATAAAAAAAGCATTTTAATACCATGTTGATTTGTCACAGTTCCCAGCAGAACTTAATCTCAGTCCTGAAGCAAAAGCGGTTGAGAACCACTGCGTACTTTCTCTGACTCTGAATGATAAAGAGAGGCTGCCTAGCTTTATTGATAGGTGCTTGTGATAGAGGCCAAGGCTCAGCATATCTGATTCGATTAGCAGAGAAAGATCCTTTTCCACAGGAAGTCATCCTACACCTCTCACTGTACCATTTCCTGTTGGGGGCTACAGCAGAGGAAGCTGCTCAAGTTTCACATCAGAAAGAGTTTCACACAGTAAAATGATATTAATCTAATCTAAAGAAGATTTAAAGGCTACAAGGCTTTAAGTTGTTACATGTCGTGACTAACAGCAACCAAAACAGCATACTCTGCTCTGAATTGGGTGTTGTATCTGTGTCGCGCCCCATATATCTCCACAGGAGGTTTCAGCGGGTGCTGCCACCCTCTGGAGCACATTTAATTTTTGCCGGGACAAGAGGTCTCCTTTGAACTTTGCCCTGGGGTCATGCCTGACTCTCATGAGCGCTTAAGTCCTGTGGGGATAATTACTAAAACAGATGCCTCAGCAGCCGTGGAAACAGTCAGGAGCTCCGCCATGATTGGTAGACAGGCTTGAGTATATCGCTCATACTCTGAACTCTGACCTGAGGAGAATTGTTTTGTGGAACAATTAGTGATGTACTTCTAAAGATGTTGTAAATGGTATTTTCAATTAATTTTTAACTGTCTGAAGAATTGTTATTGTAATGCACCAAATAAAACACTCATACATAATTATTGTAGGGTTTTATTTGAAAGTGGAAATATGTTTAATTACATTTACAAACTGAGAATTATTTTGATGCACTTCATGAATATTAAAATAATACACTTTTATAATAACAACAGGGTCGTAACAGCGTTGAAGAAGATGTCCCGATCTAGAAGTGCTCTTCGTCAACTGTAAGTGCTCGTGATACCAAGTTTTAGGCATTGTTCAAATAAGAGCAAACTAGAAAGAGAAGGAATAAATAAAGAGAAAGAAAAATGTTTTTTATATTAAGGATGAAGTCAAGTAGCATCGAAAGAGATGAGTTTTCAGCTATCACTTGAAAACTGTCAGAGATTCAGCATTCCGGATAGGGGCGGGAAGATCATTCCAACAGCCAGGAATGGTGAACGCGAATGTTCTGAAAAGTGATTTTGAGCCTCCCTGTGAAGGTACCACGAGGCGTCGCTCTCTAGTGGATCTCAGATTTATGGAGGGGATGTAGACTTGCAGTAGTGAGTGGAAGTAAGCAGGTGCTGAGTCTCTGGCTGTTCTATAGGCAAGCATCAATGTCTTGAACTTGATGTGAGCCGCAACTGGTAACCAATGCAAGGAGGTAAGGAAGGTGTAATGGACTCTTTTGGGTTCGTTGAAGACCAGTCGTGCCGCTGCATTCTGAATCATTTGCAGAGGTTTGATGGTGCTTGATGGAAGTCGAGCCAGAAGAGCATTGCAGTAGTCCAGCCTAGAAAAGAAACCTTAGTGACCAGTTGATGTACTTTGGACACCTCCCCTCCCCAGGCTACCATGAAAGACATACCGGTGAGATACGATAGTAACCAGCGAAGTGAAATCCCTGTGATGCCCAGCGATGAGAGGGCAGACAGGAGGATCTGATGATTGACAGTAGATCCAGCAGAATAAGAACTGATGATTTAGAATCAGCTTTTGCAACCCGCAGGGCTTTCGTGAGTGACTGTGGCTCAGTTGAATGGCCACTCCTGAAACCTGACTGCTTAGCGTCCAGTTTGTTGTTCTGTGAAAGTAACAATGCTACCTGGTTGAAAACAGCTCGTTCGAGGGTTTTCGTTAATGAAGGGAAGGAGAGAGACAGGTCTGTAGCCGTCTTTAAGAGAATTGTTTAATGTAGGGCTTTTGAGTAGTGGGGTTACCCGAGCCTGCTTGAATGAGGTGGGGAAGGTGCCTGAGAGGAGAGATGTGTTGATGAGGTGTGAGGGGATTGGGTCTAGAGGGCATGTCGTAAGATGGCTGGAGAGAAGAAGTTTTGATACTTCTGCCTCAGTGAGGGGACAGAAAAATATTCAAAGGTGAAATTCAGTAAACACTTTATTGATGATGTATATTTTGGACAGGCAAGGATATGAACCTAGAATATAAACACAATGTGCAAAGTTTCACATTAAATGTTTTCTCATAGAAAACCATTGTAAGTAAAACACTGAACCATTAAGTGGATTGCGTTCATATTCTGACCTCATCTGCGTGCCAAAACTTTGCATCATTAATATAGTGATTACTGGATTTTTACTGTTGTAAATATATTAATGCACTTAAAGCGCTTTTACAACATTTGTCACACTGTTTAGTGACTGAAATATTCCCGCCGGTTGCTTAATATGGATTGCATATGGACAAAACTTGCACTTTGTTCAGATGCCTTTGTTTTATTCTTTTTATAGGCGATCTAAATATTTGTGGCTGAGAAACAGATGGAAAACTGAACATTTTGTGCTGCAGTTCTATGGATGTTTTGCCCTCCAGGTCTTCGAGCCGGTCACGTGACTGAAAGCTATCAATAGCAGGGCGATTGCTCAAATCGAAACTACAGTTTGCACTTAAGTGCAGGAAGGGAGCAATGCAAAACATGCACCTTCTTAGCCCACTTACCAGTAAGTACAATCAAAAATTCAAACTACAGCGAAAATTCTAAGTAGAAATAGGCAGAAACTAAATATTCCTTCCTAGCAGCAAGTAATAATTTAAACAACAGATCTACAAACAAGTATTATGCAAGACACTCACACACAACCATCAGTCTCTTCTGTTTACTAATGCATATGTGCATTAGTAAACAGGATATGTGCAGGATATGTACTTATTTAACTTTCAACAATGACAAACCATGGTTCACAGCAAAGCTCAGAAGGCTCTGTTAGGCTAAAGAAGATGCTTACTGAATGGGGTAACAAGCCAAAAAACACACTGGCAAAGGAGATCAGAGTAGCTAAGGTGAGGTACTCCAAAAAGCTGAGAAACAAATTTTTGCCAAAGACTGTGCAAAAGTATGGAAACGACTGTAAGACATCACAAACTACAACATACACAAACTTCAGTGTGTTGAATCAACTACTAGCCAACAATTTGAATGAGTTATATTGCATGTTTGAAAAACCTGGTCTCTCTCCATGGATCCATCAAAACCTCCAGCAACCCCCACTTTCCCCACTCCTGTACTTCTGATCAGTGAAGATGGTGTGTCAGGTCTACTGGAAACAGAAGGCAAGAAAAGCAGCAGGCCTAGACGGTGTTAAACAAGCCTGTCTAAAAGCCTTTTCTGACCAGCTAGCCCACATCTTATCACAAATCTTCAACAGATCATTGGAGCTGTGCAATAACCCTTCCTGCTTCAAACGCTCCACCATCATTCCCACAACAACAACAACACAGGACTAAATGACTACAGACCTGATGTTTTAACATCTGTGATCTTGAAATCATTTGAAAGTCTGGTACTGGCCCACCTAAAGACATCATGGGAAATTGGTTGGACACCTTGCAGAGTGCTTACAGGTTTGTGTATGATGCAGTCAACATGAGACGGCATTATATCATACAACATCTGGACAAACCAGGGACTTCTGTGAGAATCTTGTATTTGGACTTCAGCTCGGCTGAATCATCCCAGCACTCCTCCTGTCCAAACTAACCCGGCTTGCTGTGCCCACCTCCATCTGTTAGTAGATCACCAGCTTCCTGACAGATAAGTAGCAGCTAGTGAGGCTCGAAAAATTCTCATCACCCGTATAATCAGCACTGGCACCCCTCAGGGATGTGTGCTCTCCCCACTGCTCTTCTCACACCAATGACTGCACCTCTACTGACTCCTCTGTCAAGCTCCTGAAGCAAATGCACACTACAGTCATCAGCCTCATCCAGGACAGTGATGAGTCTGCATGAAGAAGTGAGGTTGAGCACCTGGCTGTCTAGTGCAGTCTTAACCTGAAACTGAACACTCAAAATAGTGGAGATGATAGTGGATTTCAGGAGAAACCCTCCTGCACTTCCCTCACTCACTATCATGGACAGCACTGTAACAACAGTGGTGCACCACCATCAACACCAACAGTTCCTGGGCACAACAATCTGTCAAGCCCTGAATTGGATTTTGACATAGACTCCATTGTCAAGAAACAGAGATTCGCCTTCCTATGCCTGCTGAGGAAGTTCAACCTGATACACTATTCTCCAGTCACTGAATCTGTCCTCTGCACCTCTGTAACTGTCTGGGTAAACTCAGTTACTAAAACCGACCTCAGAAGACTACAGTGGATAGTCTGGACAGCTGTGCGAACCACTGGTACAACCCTCCCCACTCTCCTTGAACTGTAGTATACAGAGTGGGAAAAGGGCTGGCAAAACCATTCTGGACTCCTCACATCCAGGCCACTTCCTCTTTGAACTGTTGCCATCAGGCATTAGAACGGTTTCTTCACTCAGGCAGTCCTCTCATGAACAGGTAACTTGGCAATAAACTATTTATACATGTATTTATTTTAAACACCATACTTCTTATACATATTTCCTTGCATTTATACATAACACACCTGTACACACAAATACTATCTATTCTCTATTTTGTATATTGTGTTTTTCTTCAGATATTTGATGTATTTTGCTATTTGCTATTACTTATTCTATTTGTATTATCTGTCACTATTTGTGCTGTGGAAGCTTCCGTCACCAAATTCCTTGTATCTGTGAACATACCTGGTAATCAGGGGCGGACTTTACCATTAGGCAAAGGTCGGCAATTGCCTTGGGCCCCGAGCTACCTAGGGGCCCCCAAAATGCCCCATTAACTTGCTTAAAGATTTTTATTTTTTTTTTACTTCGTGCAAAATATATATTTCTAAAACTCCATTTGCGAAAAATGGCATGAAATCATTAGTGTCGCAGACAGGAGCCCCCCCCCCCCCCACCTCACTACATTGGACTATTCCATTATTTCACTTACTGCGCATCTGCGAAAGTGACAAGGCTGTAATGCGCCAAAAAACTGACGAAGAAGAAGTGATTGACAGTGATAGACAGAGTGTACAGAGAGAGAGTGTTGACAGTAAAAATGAAGCGAAGCTACCCAAGCGGTGCTGAAAAAAGGAAGAAACAGGAGGAAAGCAAAAAGTTTTTAGGAAAATTGATGAGTAATGAGTACTAGCAGTCACTAGCCGCATTTCCACTGTCGGCCCAGTGCGAGCCAGGGCTTAAAAGTTTGTTTGTTTGCATGCTTTGTTATATATTCAAATTCAAAATCATCGATGTTTTATCTATATAATTTATTTAATTTATCAGGACTCAAAATTAATCTCACATAAATACACTTATTTCTATTTTATTTATTTATTTTTAACGCTTATGAAAATAGCCTGCTTATTCAGTCGAGTCTGTTTCTGTTTATTGGCCACAGTATAGCCGTCATATTTAGAATTAATGATAATATCTCTATTTTTATAAAAGCTCCCGAACAAAAAACATTATTAGGCTATATTCTTTTATGATAGGCAACGTGAGATAAACTCTCGAGACGAGGCTTGTGAAAGATAATATAAGTTACTTAATACACGATTGTGATAGAGAATAAGAAGCTGACGTCTGATTTCTTCAAGCAGGTCATATTTTACCATGTTTACTATGGTAATATGTTTAGCGTGCATATCTTTTTCATCGCTTGTAAATATTTCTGCCATATGGTCCACATTGGATCAAGTTATTTCAAACACTCGCTGCTGACTGAAAGAGAGTTTTGAGCTCAACTTATTTAAAAAAAAAGTGTTTAATGCTGGTGTTAAAGCTGTTATCTTTCTTAAATGATCCTCGGCGCAGACTCTCTATTTTTATAAAAGCTCCCGAACAAAAATCGTTATTATATTTTGATGATATGCAACGTGGAGCTAAACTCTTGAAACGAGACGACAGATAAAATGTTACTTAATAAATACACAATTGTGAATAAGAAGCTGACGTCTGATTTCTCCAAGCGGTCATATTTAACATGTTTACTGTGTAACGTTAATGTTTATCGAGCATAGTCTTTTACATCGCTTATAAATATTTCTGCCTTGTTTAGTGATTATAATCCACATCGGATCAAGCAAACACTTGCTGCGAACTAAGAGTGAGTTTTGAGCTCAACTTATTTTAAAACGTCGTTAATGCTGCTGTTAAAGTTGTTATCTTTCTGAAATGATCCACGCTGACGCTCTCTAGACACGGAGAAACTCCGCCTTTGTTCATAATCCCTCCTCTAGCCCCAGCTGGCCCGCTTTGGCTCAAGGTTTTCGTCGGGCCAAAAAACCCTGGCCGTTGGCCCCGAGGAAGCCCCGGCGAGGCAAGATCAAGCCCCGGAAGTGACAGTGGAAACGCAACTGGCCCTGGCACGCACTAGCACGCCCGGTCCTAGCTCGGTAGTGGAAACACGGCTATTCTGACCAATGTGTTACACTTGAACTTGAAGATGACCAAGCACTCTGGCCAAAACATCTCACTGACAAAGAACGCTGCTTAATAGTGCAGAGAGGCCCAGTTCAGAGCAAGGATAGAATTTATCCTTTTTATTTTTCTTCTTTTTTTCTTACAGATACAACTCCAGATGTCTATACATCATTGCTGTGTGAAGACTGCTGAAGAGAAGTAACAAGAAGGGCTTTTTTTTTTTAAAATAAGGATTGACAAAAGGAGGGAAACAAGAGATGTAGAGGGCCCCATGTCTGTGTTTGCCTTGGGCCCCAAAATGTCTAAATCCGCCCCTGCTGGTAATAAAGCTCTTTCTGATTCTGACACTTAAACATTTACAGTTTTTAAATGTGTGTGATTTACAGAAGTGTTACAGAGAAATACTAGCTTTTATGTGGACTCCGAGTCTGTAAATAGAGCAATAATTGAGCAAATGGAAACAAATGCACTTATTTACAGCTCAAGTCTTCCATCTAGTGGTTATTAGTTCTCATGACATCACAGGAGAGAGCCCTGTCTGTCCGGAGAGAGCTGTAAGATGATGATAATACATCATATATATATATATATATATATATATATATATATATATATATATATATATATATATATATATTAGTGCTGTCAATCGATTAAAAAAAATTAACTAATTAATCGCACAATTTTTGTTTAAAATTAATCGCGATTAATCGCGATTAATCGCAATTAAAAGACTGAAACTTTTTGGATATGTAAATGTAAAATGTAAATAATTAATGTAAACTCAAGACAAAGAAACTATTTAAATTAAAAATATGATTGTTTATTGGAATTTTTTTTTAACTTGTAACACAGATTTTCTCATGTAAACAACATACCTGCAATAAACCATCAATATCCTTGAAAGCCATATTTATTACAGAAATAAAAACACAGGCATGTAAGTACCATTTGAATTTCAAAACAATCAATGCCAATAAAAAACAAAAATTATTTCCATGTTGAATTCTAAGTGGACTGCAAAAAAATTCCAAAGTATAGTCATTGCCAGTGCTTTAAGTGGGCCGGTACGCACCCGTACTCAGTACCGCCACTTCCAAATATAGCTCTTGAGCGTTTGGACATCTGTTTTAATAGAGGTTTTAATCTTTTACCTGCACTGCCGATTTTCAGAGCGCCCTTCACAATGCAAGCTTCCTAATTCATCCCACCCAGAGCAGAAACTACATTACCCATTCACCCTTAAGTTACACAAGTGAATAGCGCATGTGTCGCTTTTCCCACTGTTAAGTGTCAACAACTCAACGTGGCCGGAGAAGGTGTGTGAAACTCGTTGTGAGTTATACTAAAGCAAAATCTTGAGTATTTATTGTCTGATAAACATTAAAAACTGTCTGCGGAGGTTGAGTCGATCCCCCGCTGGCTGTTCATTGGCTGCAGCATCTTTTTTCTAAGTTCTAAAAAAATACCGTAGACGGCAAGGCACAAATTTAGATATTCATTTATCTAATAAATCTATAGCCTATGCACAAAGAGAATATGATCTTTTTGTCCCCTTTTTGTTTTAAAGCTTGATGAAGAGAGAGAGCGCAAGTTGCTGCTGCTGAGGAGGACAGTGATGCACGCGTGCATGAGTGATTGACAGTTCGCGGCACTGTATACAAAAAATACTCCGCTACACAATTATTTCGTTATTTTCGTTTAAGCTTATTAACGTTAGCGTTACAGAAAGGTCTGATTTACGCACTGTTACAGTCATTGTTTTTTATGTTTTTTAAACAATGACATTTGAGTTCATGATTTTAATGTTGCCGTTTCTTGTGGCAGACTAAATGAAGAGTAATGTTTCTTGTGGCAGACTGAAGAGTAATCTGGCAGAGTTTTATACTGAAACTTTCCGTCTAAAAGTCCTTCCTTGGTCTCTTAACCATATTTCTTTGCACGTTGAACACACATAGGCCACAACTGGAAATAAAAAAAACTGCAACCGCGTTAATTGCGTTATTTTTTTTTAACGCGTTAAATATTTCAAATTATTATTATTAAATATACTGAAATACAGACCATCTAGCTCAAAATTCTCATTATGTTGCATGGACTTTTATTTTGAAAACAAAGTCTCAGTCCTGTATATAAATTAACATATGAGGAATTCATATAACATAAAATAATATACGTCATATTTTAATTTGTATACTGAAATACAGACCATCTAGCTCTAAATTCTCATTATAATTTTTTAAGCGTTGCATGGACTTTTATTCTGAAAACCTAATCGCTGTCCTGTATAACGCTGTAGTGGTGCGCTTCACGGTGGAAATTCTGGCTGATTCATTGTAGTCGGGCTGAAACTGAGCAGGCACTCTGACATTATATCTCTCTCATCACACAGGTAAAGAAATAATACAGGTTTACGTTCATTAAAGAGTTGTTTACGGGGTATTATTCACTGCGAGAGTATGTTTCTGTGATTAAAAATGCTTAGCTGTTGTTGAGTGATGTATTTAACCTCTGTAGCATTGTTAGCCTCTCTTAACAGTTGTTAAGAGATAACTGAAGTTATGAATGAGTAACATCAAGTAATGTTATAGTTATAGTAATGTTTATAGTCTGTTTTGAGTAAAAAAAGTTATTTTCCCCGTTATTTATGTGCTCACAAGCTACATAGGAGTTTGTGTAAATATCACTATGCTAAATAGCTTAGCATGTTAGCATTCTGATGTTTGACAGCGAATTAAAATGTGAATCGTCTGATTTTTGTATTTCACAAAAAAAGCTCTTATTATGTTAATTTTGGGGTGGACAGCGTGGAATATTTTTATTAGTTACAGTTTGAAAATAGTTCATGAGGAAATGTAGGTGTTTTTGAATACATACACACAATATTCATGAATCAGAAACGTCCCCAGGTCTTTTAATATAAAAGAACTGACAGGTTTGTACACTAAAGATCACTGCTTGTTTATATGTGTCCAGATCTTAGGAATGGACCGGCTTTTGAGGCTTGGAGGGGGAATGCCCGGACTCAGCCAGGTAAAGTATATTGAGTTTGTTTAAACATTTAATAAACCTAATGCTTTGTATAGCATCTACTGTGAGAGACAGCAGCCTGCAGTTTAGACAGCTAAAGATTGCATCACACAGCTTATCTACACTGATGTTTAATACATCTGCCATCACACACAGTGAGATATATCCATAGATGGTCTCCATAATGCAGTTTCTCTGACTGTCATGTTATTGGTGTGTGTGTGTTTGTGTGTGTGTGTGTGTGTGTGTGTGTGTGTATATATATATATATATATATATATATATATATATATATATATATATATATATATATATATATAAATAATTAGTAATATAAAAAAATATAAATTCCAATTAAAAGGTGAGTGGTTTTACATAAAGATATATTTTATGTTTTATATTTTATATATTAAAGATATAATATTTAATTCCAAATGTAAGAATAAATCTGGTTAAATTTCATTAAAAAGGCCCTTCAATATGTCCTGCCCAACTTGCTTTCAATAGAAAATACTCTGCTTTACTAATGTTCAAATATGTAGTTGACAGTAATTTTTACTTTAAATTGTTATTATTTTTAAATGTAATACTTATATTCCATAATAATGCAGTAATTTGATAGCGAAGACATTTATGATGTTAAAAATATTTTTATTTAAAATAAATGCTGTTCTTCTGAGCTTTAAATGGATCAAACTATCCTGAAAAAAAGGTCACAGTTTACACAAACATATTAAGTAGCATAAGTATTTTAGGGATTGTCTAAAACCTAAAACCTGGCCAGCCAATAAGACTGCAAACACTTCTGTTAGTAAAACCATTATGCTGAAGAATTTCTATTAACTTTATGTGAGCATAAATGTGTCAGATGTTCAGCAGGCACATAAATAGGGTGCTTTTTTGGGTGGAGGGGGGATGGAGGTATTATGAGAACATCCTCGTGTGGTTTTTCTCAAGGCCTGTGCACATGATGGGTAGAGAGATGTCTCTCAGTTCTCTCTGCCAATTAACACTTCCAGTGACAGGCTGCCACCTGCTGATTCACACCCCACTCCAGCAGTCAGCACAGAAGTGAGCGAGAGGAAAACACACCTTACATTCCTTTGTTTTTCAGTCGTGCGCCTTTCATATTCTCTCATTTCCGTCTACAGCTGCACATGCTTCATGTTTAAAACTAAATAATTCATACAGTATTGACTGACATGAACAGATCTCCTGCCACTTTAAACTTTGATTTGATTCATTCATTTTTCCCCCCAACAATAATTTATTCATTCTTCCACATGATAACTAAAAGTATTTAAGTACTTAAACTATTAGCAGTATATTAAAATGATCAAAGTCATCAAACTGAAAATATGAGTGAAAGAATCCAGATCCTGTGAATAATTAGTTTGGTTTAATTGGTCAAATCAGCTTGCAACGAATGTAAGTATTAAACAGATTTGACTGATCTGGACTGTGTGTTTTCTGCAGGGTCCTCCCACAGATGCCCCCGCTGTGGACACAGCTGAACAGGTGTACATCTCCTCACTCGCCCTGCTGAAGGTCAGGATACACATTATTCTGCTCTCTCACATCTTGCCCTTCACACCTGTTCATGCACCGTGCAAAATATAGTGTAACAGTAATGGTTAATTTCTCCTGGTTTGGTTTGTATCATGGTGTTGTTGTCACTGTTTCAGATTGATTCTGTTAATACATGTTCCATTGCTATTATGGGAGTATGATTTGACTAATTTGAGGCCAAAAATGTGATTGGTCAGTACCAGTCTGAAGTCAGTATTTGAGAGCGTAAGCTTTAAGTTAAATGCCTTCATTGTTTAAGTCATTTTTCATCTCTTTGTCTGTGTGTGCAGATGCTGAAACATGGCCGTGCTGGTGTGCCCATGGAAGTCATGGGTCTGATGCTGGGGGAGTTTGTAGACGATTACACTGTACGCGTGATTGATGTGTTTGCCATGCCACAGTCAGGAACGGTGAGTGAAAATATCCCCATTGACTAAGGGTGTGAGATATTGAAAAAAAGATCTTAGTTTAGTTTGGAGCTCTCTTTGTTGGCAAAACAGAAAAAAAGTCTATTGTTTAGGGCTGTGTGATGAATCAAAATTGTCATAAAATCACGATTTGAGCATGCGTGATTTCTAAATGGCTTTATAGTACGGTTTTCCATGGCCCACGGATAGCATACCGACCTCCCACAGTATGCTATCCGTACCAATCAGAATGCAGCTCGCCTAAATGGAGCGCGAGAACAGGACAGACTGGGCATATGCCTGTGTTACTCCAGGTTCACACACTGTCTGTGATGCGTATTTTTTCCGAGCCCGTGTTAACGGATCAGAGCATTCACACTGCACACGATAAAAGATGCGAAAGATGTGAACAGAAAAGGTTAGAAATAGGAAGGTGCGAAAATAATTAATATCTAGCACATGAGCATAGAGAGAGTTGTGAGTGCAC
This sequence comes from Carassius auratus, assembly GCF_003368295.1. Lineage (NCBI taxonomy): Eukaryota > Metazoa > Chordata > Actinopteri > Cypriniformes > Cyprinidae > Carassius > Carassius auratus. The sequence continues at coordinate 5,409,715 of NC_039278.1, read as the reverse complement.
ACAACGCAGTTTGAGCGAGAGGAGACATGTTTTAAGAGCGCGCACTCTCTCCGGGCTCTCTCTCTTCTGCGTGCTTTCGTATTACAATAATGCTCTCGCTGCTGCTTCTGCACTGCATACACATAACGTTACTGTATACGCACTTGCAGGCGGAGTACGTGTGAACCTGTATATTGTAGAACAAATATATTTCAACACCTGAGGTACCGCTACAATGAGCTCTATGACCAATTCATCGCAGAAAAGGGGATTTTTATTTATTTTTTGCCATATGTATAGACATTTTGTCCCCCCTTTACTTAGTGATTATTTTGAGTAGTCTGTTCTAGAGACATGTTACAACATTTTAATAAAGCTTTATTTTGTTTTCTTTTGAAAGTTACATTACAAGAGCATTCTACAACTTGCACTTTAAAAGCACTATGTGATCAGCGTTTTATGTTGTCACAGATCCATAAATACAACAATGAATTGCCTGTTGACTGGCAAAAGCAGAATAAATGTCGGTATTTCTTTTCGCTATTATCATCACAAACACTAGCGTGAGTTATTTAACAATACCGTGAGCTTTTCCACAATATCACAATAAATATCGTACCGTGAGGTCAATATCGAAATTGTATCGTACCGTGAGATTTTGATATCGTTACATCCCTAATTCTAATGGGCTTCATCGTGCAGTGAATGCTTTTGTACTCTACAAGGTTGTGTGTGATTGTTTGCCATTTGTATTCATAATATCAGTTTGCACATCATTAAAACAGCAAGTATGATATTATCAAAGATGATAAATATCTCACTACCCTATCAACGACTTGATTTGATAACTAAAGTGTTTTTTTTTCCCTCACTCAATTATTATTGTATTTCAAAAGATGTCCCGTCAAATTTGAATAACTGTATTTAACAGCAAGCTCCAGTGTGTTTTATACTCTACACTGTGTTCACCTGTGCTCCTGTAGTGATTCTGGGTGTTTGTTCTGTTGACAGGGTGTGAGCGTTGAGGCCGTGGACCCTGTTTTTCAAGCCAAGATGTTGGACATGTTAAAACAGACAGGAAGGTGAGAGAATGGGGAAAACTTAACTACTGTTCTGTGATGAAATTGTATGTTGGATTATGAAGGTTTGTGATCTCTGTGTTGCAGGCCTGAGATGGTGGTGGGCTGGTACCACAGTCACCCCGGTTTCGGCTGCTGGTTGTCAGGTGTGGACATTAACACACAGCAGAGTTTTGAGGCGCTGTCAGAACGCGCCGTTGCTGTGGTGGTCGATCCCATACAAAGTGTCAAGGGAAAGGTAAAAGTCCATAAACATAAGCAACAATTTAAAGCAGTAGGTCATCATTTAGAAGTATTTTCGTTTTATAGATGGTAGCACTTCTCACACACACACACACACACACACACACACACACACACACACTATTTAAAAATTCAGAGATCTTTCTTCTGGATATGTGAATGTGTCAGTGTGAGAGTCATGGATGTCTGATTTTTTTGTTTCTTGTCTGTCTGCCGCTGTGAGCTCTATTAGCACCCTCTGAACCACGTGAGAGAGTGTGAGGACTCCATCTCTCCCATCAGCCCCGGGGAGGGGGATGGAGACAGGAAGAGAGATTATTATAGGAAGAGGATAGGGGTATTTAAAATAAAATAAAAAAAGGAAAGAAAAGAGAGAACGCAAATAACATATTGTACAGTATACTCAGTATTTATTAAATGTCTTAACCATTTTGATATTATTTTGATGGTTATGTAAATAATGTTGGAGCCAAAGTATTTACTATTCAAACTTGGGGCTGAATAAGATTTTTTTTAAATAAAGGAAAAAAAAAATCACGCTTTTATTCAGCATGGATGCATTAAATTAATCTAAAGTGACATTGCAGACATTTATAATTATAGAATCACCATCTTTAAAATAATCACATTTTGTTGATTTTCAACCTTAAAATGAAGACGTACATAGTTTTTGTTTTATCCAGCTATATTTACTCAGTCACATCCAAGTGAAAGATAAAACTCCAACATGTCAGAAAAAAATGAGAAAACAGAATCAGGAAAAATGGTCACCCCCTTCTTTCAGTATTTTGTTGAACCATCTTTTGTGTTAATTACAGCCTTTAGTCTGTTGGGATTTGTCTCTGTCTATACTAACTTTGCACATCTAGACTTTGCAATATTTGCCCACTCTTCTTTGCAGAACTGCTCAAGTTCAGTTCAGTTTGATAATGAAAGTTTGTGGACTGCAGTCTTCAAGTCATCCCACAGATTTTCAGTGAGGTTTAAGTCTGGGCTCTGACGAGCTCATGCTAGGACATTCACCTTTTTCTCCTTCAACCACTGTGTGGTCAGTTTTGCTGTGTGCTTCGGGTCATTGGAAGAATCCCATTGACAACTTTCTGGTAGAGAGAACAAAAGCTCCAGTCCCCGCTGCAGATAAACACTCCTATAACAGGATATTACCACCTCCATTCTTTACTGGAGTAATCTGTTATGTTGATGGTTAGCTGTATTGGTTTTCCATCAGACATTGTTTGGTGTTTAGGCCTTAAAATTTATATTAATAATTATTTAATAATAATTTTAATCTCATCTGCCTCAGAATCTTCAAGGTGAGCTTTGGCAAAGCTCAGTCTGACTGCATGTGGCCTTTCTTGAGGGCTGGCTTTTTTCTTACAACCCTCCCATACAAGGCACATTTGTGGAGAATTTGTGATGTTGTTGTCGCATGCACACAATGACCACTCTTTGTCATAAATTCCTGCAGCTGCTTCAGAGTCGTTCAGGTCTCTTGGTCGCCTCTCTGACTCTTTCATCCAGTCTGGAGCGATGTCCTGATCCAGGGTCTGTGCTGTACCAAATTCCTTCTACTTCTTAAAAATAGACTTCACTGAGATTCTAGACATTAATAAAGCCTTTGAAGATTTTTGAATCCATTGTTCCTGTCCACAACTTTATCCTGGAGATCTTTTGACAGAACATTGCCACCCATAGTGGATTGCTTGCTTAACAGGAATAAACTGCATTCTAAAGTATTTTAAGATAGTAAAACAGATGTTTTAAATTGTAATATTTAAAAAAGAATCCTATATTTTCTCTGCCAATGAATCTTTTAGCTGAACTTTTACTTTAGTTGAAGCATTTGACCTGGAAGGTATCATTGCATTGCCTTGCACTTGTTTGTTTTCCATTTTAAAATATTCATATCCCACATCTCCAGAATATCATCGCGTCTCTGTGAACATGGTGCGAGTTTACATGGTTTAAAGAGTGTTGTGAGTTCTTCATGGTGTCAGCACTACACAGTCTCTGTCTTTCTCCTGTGCCTGATGATAATACACCATGTGAGGATCACACACTCACACCGCACATCCTGACAGCGGGAACGTCCCTCAGCACAGATGCGGGACGCTGCAGGATTTTACACCATTTGGTTCAGTCAGGATCTAACGAGTCCCCAGGGTTCAGGAGGCGTTACTTTGTGTATGCGTGTGTGATCAATTCTTTCTGCACAATCCCTCCCCTACTTAACACTCTTTTGTCCAAGGCAAGAACTCCATCAAATATCTCATCACTGTGATTTGCTCCAAGCCTTTTTATTTTTATACTGCCTTTTGTGTTCCTACATATTATTAAAACGTATTATTTAAAATCAGTAGAAAATCTGGTGAAAATAGTCTAATTAAAAATGGTCTCTAAACTGATTACACTTCATGTGATAAAAGGTATGATGTAATGAATCCGTTTTCAAAGTTATAAATGTGAACCGAGCATAGCGGGGAGCAGATCAGTGAACGAGAGGGTCATGATTTTATCATTGATGCCATATTAAAGCACACAAGACAGGAACAACTATAGGTCTGCTACATAGAAATGTCCCGTTGGTGCATTATTTGAGCGTACTTTGCTTTTCATATTAGCTATTTTTGGCCAAAAACTGAAAATGCCTTTTTCAGCCAATAATTTTGGTGCATTCCTACTTAACCAAATGTTTTTTTTTTTTTTTTTTTTTTTTTAATGGTGTAAGACTTTGCACAGTAGTGTATATGAGATGATTGTCATATACACTTTGTAGCTCACATAATGCATTAAAACAATAAAAACATTTATTAAATTAAATATTTAAAAAAATAAAAATTGAATTTATGCATTTAGCAGACGCTTTTATCCAAAAGGACTTACAGTACATTCAGGCTATAAATTTTTACCTATCATATGTTCCCGGGGAATCGAACCCCCAACCTTGTGCTTGATAGCCAATGCTCTACCAATTGAGCTACAGGAACTTATTTATAAGCCATTAATAAGATGCAGTGATGTGAACAGTACTTTTTTTTTTCTTTTCTCTCCAGGTTGTGATTGATGCTTTCAGGCTAATAAATGCCAATATGATGGTCCTGGGTCACGAGCCACGTCAAACCACTTCTAATCTGGGACACCTCAACAAGCCCTCTATTCAGGTTCATTTTATATATGTGTCCCTACCATAAATATATATATTTTAATTAAGTTAAATATTTATTATATATTCCTATTATTTATCAAGGGTTGTTTCTTTTTTCCAGGCTTTGATTCATGGGCTTAACAGACATTATTACTCCATTACCATTAACTACAGGAAGAATGAGTTGGAACAGAAGGTTTGAACTTGTAGATAATGTTTAAACATGCTTTCTGTTGTTGTAACTAGACAGTCATAGTGTTGGTTTGTGTTCAGATGTTGCTGAACCTCCACAAGAAAAGCTGGATGGAGGGTCTGACTCTGCAGGACTACAGTGAACACTGCAAACTGAACGAGAACATCGTCAAGGAGATGCTCGAACTGGCTAAAAACTACAATAAGGTAAGCAAAAGCACAGTGACAAGGGATTCTTGCTCTCAAGTCACAACATTTAATGGTAGAGCTGAAGTGCAGCTTTTCTGTTGGAAAGAGTTTTTTTTTTTTTTTTTTTTACCCAATGACATGTTTTGGTGAAACTGTTCTTGTTTCTCAGGCTGTAGAGGAAGAGGACAAGATGACTCCTGAGCAACTTGCCATTAAGAATGTCGGAAAACAGGTCACTAGTTTCTTCTTGTTCAATGTTTATATTGTTGGTGGTTTGGTACTGTATTTACTGAAAAAAAAAAAAAACTACAGGTGATGACCTTTTGCAGTCTCAAAAAGTTTACAGGACTTCATGAACCTGCTATTCTCTTTCTCTTTGTAGGATCCTAAAAGGCATTTGGAAGAGCATGTGGATGTTCTCATGACATCCAATATTGTGCAGTGCCTCGCAGCGATGTTGGACACCGTTGTGTTCCAGTGATTTCCCTCTGTCTGTGCATAAATGTTCATATTCTACAACTGTTTTGTCTTTTTAAGAAATAAACACAAAATTCCAGTAATCCCATTTTCTTTCCATCATGGACATCAAGGGCAGGTTCACGTGTAAAGACAAGCAACTTTTCAACTATATCAATGTTCCAAAATATATAAAAAGTATGCACTGTAGTTTGTGTAAATCAGTTGTCCTTGGACTCCCCCTTGAAGCTCCGGACTCTGAGAGAGATTTTCACAGAACAACACTGAAACACCTTATTTAAGATGACAGCACAGGACCATGCTGAAGTGAGCATCAGTGTGAAATATTTATTTGCATGCTCTGTACACAGGGTTGTTCCCACCTAAAAGGTTTCACTTGAATTGAGGAATATTTTCACCTCTTTTCAAAATCTCGGAATCTGAGTTTTCAAATCTGTTCCTATCAAAAATGGCATTTTCTAAGAAAATAAGCAAATATAGAAAATATTGCACACTGATTTTTTAATTGTTTTTATTTGAAGATTATTTTATCACTTCCGCAATGCACTAATTAGATTTGGATATGGATTAATTACATTTAAATAAGAATACATTCTGTATTTTATTCTGTCATATGGCATTTTGTACCTCTTACCAGCTCATACATTTTATGAACGTTTTATGCTCACCTAATATGATTAAAATCAGTATTGAACAATCTCAATGTAAACCCCAGCCCACTCCGGTGTTATCAAAAGCGGGGTCACGTCATTTTCCTATATTAAGCTCTGTGTGAACGCGCTCCTGGCACAAGCAGCAATAAGCGTGAACAACCAGCCAAAGCAGCAGCATGTCTGAGGTCTGAACGCAGGTTGAATCCCAGAACTTTCTCGGTGAGTTATGCACCTGCAGCAGCTCCCCTCACCGCCCGCGCTGGCCAACGAACCGGTGAGTGTGGACGATGATTTGACACCCATCACCGCCGCAGGGGACGACCGCGTCTCCTCCTCCCGTGACACCCTGAAGAACGAGTCACCGTTAAAGAAACTCTCCACAGGGATGAGAAACCCCTCAAACACTCGGGATTACGTCTCCGCTGCAGGAGATGAGCCCGAATCAAGTCAAGCGCGGACCGGTTTCGCCTCGTCTTCTGCCATGTTCTCGTACTCGGGGCAGCCGGTAGTTCCCGCGCTCCCGCCACTCTCCAGTCACTACTTGACACCTCATCCGTTCATCAGCAACGGGCCGTGTGAACTGAGCTACGCGTACTCACAGCCGTACGGACAAACTTACCCGAACACCACCGTCTATCCTTTCGCCTCGGTGCCCGGGAAAGCCCAGGTTTACCTCTGTAATCGGGCGCTGTGGTTCAAATTCCACAGACACCAAACAGAAATGATCATTACTAAACAGGGGCGGTAAGTCTACTTTAAAATGTTTTTATTTTAATTGGTTATTTAAAAAAATGGATAAAAGAGAGAATGAATGCCTAAAATTATAATTTAAAGACTGAGATTTTCATTTTATTAGTTAAATATTTTATTAATGTCAGTATAATAATTGTGTAATTAAATTGCCAATTAGGCTATTATAAATTAATTATTTTGGAAAAGTAGGCTACTTTTTCCAGTTTAGATTATTGCAGGCAGTTTTTACAAAATTTCAGTTTTATTTATTTATTTTTTACTGATATTTTACTTTTGGAAAAGTAATTTGTTGTCTCGGTTCGTTTTCCTGCAGCCGGATGTTTCCGTTTCTGAGTGTTAGTGTTGCTGGTCTTGACCCGACGTGTCATTATAATATTGTTGTGGATGTGATTCTGGCGGATCCGAACCACTGGAGGTTCCAGGGCGGGAAATGGATTCCCTGCAGCAAAGCGGACACTAATGTCACGGGTAAAATAATAATCAATCGACTCGAGAGGAATTTATCATAAAGCTTTGCTACGTTTTGCAAAGCGCAAATAACCTCATGAACCGACAATACACCTAGAAAAAATAAATAAATTAAATATTACTAATAACTACACAGTTATAATCATGTTAGTCACTTCCGTTTTAATAGTAACACCCATTCATATACATATATAATTTATTTATTACTATTATTATTATTATTATTATTATTATTATTTTAAGGAAGCAGAGTATACGTGCACCCGGACTCTCCAAACACCGGCGCGCACTGGATGCGTCAGGAGATCTCTTTTGGAAAACTGAAGCTGACGAACAACAAGGGAGCTTACAGCAACTCTACTCAAGTGAATGTCATTTTCTCTTTATGATAAGTATCAGTAGAAGTATTCTTAATGTATTTTCATTTGCCAGCAATCACCATAAGCGGCATTTGATGCACGTTTTGCATGATTTCAGCTTGCACATGAAAAATGACCTTTTTCAAATTACCTTGGGGTACAATCACCAATCACTTTTATGTACTTTTATGGCATTTTTGAAAATTATTCTTATGATTTATAATTAATGTAATGTGTATATATAATATACTCACATATGTATAGAAATTCCTTATACAGTTATGTCTCTTATGGGAATGGGGAAAATAGCATGTTTCTTTTTTTTATGTTGATTCTTTTTCTTTGTCTTTGAAGATGATCGTCCTACAGTCTCTCCAGAAGTATCAGCCAAGGGTGCATGTGATTGAAATAAGCAAGGATGGAGATGAAGATACAAGTGATCCTGATCGAGTACAGACATTTACCTTTCCTGAAACACAATTTATAGCTGTCACAGCTTACCAGAACACAGCTGTAAGAACTAGTCTATCGCTGCATTCATTTACATTACAAAAAAATGCAATATGTAATAAATTATTTAATGAACATGTTTCTTTATCTCCTCAGATAACGCAGCTAAAAATCGATCACAATCCATTTGCTAAAGGATTTCGGGATAATTATGATAAGTAAGTGCATTTCCATGCAAATTAATGCATTGATAATTATTTCACTTACAGGATTTCAGATCTGAATTTTAATTTCGACTTGACTGCAGAAATTAACATGATGTATTTTAAATGTAATTTAAATAAAATTAACTTAATAATAATAATAATAACAATAATTTGATTTTTTTTTCTAACAAAATCTTAAAGCATTTATTTTTGGTAGCACTTTTTGTTACAATATCCATGTTGCACATATTGCATATTGAAAATGAATAAAATTGCAATGCAGTGGATTTCTTTCACTAATAAATGCATGCATTATTTTATATTTTCATTTTAAATTTCATGTGTACACAAATTAATTTGTTCTTAACCTTGTTAGAATGTTTAAACAAGTGACCGCTTGCTTAAGGTTAGTCATTTGCATAAAACATGCCCAAGCCATCTCCATATAAGGGCTTTCCGCACAAACTTTCCTTACAGCCTTTTGTCACTCTCAGCAAACATACAGCGCTCTTTAAAAACATTTACAGCAAGATCCTCGAGTAACGAAGTGTGCCATTCTCAAAACCAGTTCAATCACAAATGAAACATTTTAAAACGAACCCAAATTTCTGGCAGTTCATATGCTGGGTATACCTCTCAGATCAGACCATAACAGCTTTTCTTTCACTGTACAGTATGTATTGAAATATTTTTAAGATGAAATCTAGTTTTCATCTTAACAAGATTATAAGGCCACCCAGAATATGTGGTTTTGTTGTTCCTACATTTTTTTTCAAGTTTATAAAACGTTTTGTATGAAAGTTTTTGCTGAAGCCATGATTTGTTCGTGAAAAGGTTCATAAGCAGATTTTTCCTATGTCTCCAGAAGTTACAGTGGCTCTGACGCCGACCGACTGACCCCTACACCCAGTGACTCTCCACACTCTCAGCTGCTGCCCGGCTCACAGTACGCAATGACAAGCGCTTTATTTCAGGAACAGTTTGTCAACGGTTACACAAAGCCCTGTTTTCCAACTCTTCCCCCTGACGCTGGCACTACTGACCGAACACTCAAGTTTACTAACAGCCTTGTGACCTCAAACCAAACCCAAGAGAGCAGCACAGTGTCCGAGCAGAGCTGGTTTGTGTCATCCGCTGCTGCTCCATCATACCAAACTGATATTAACACAGCGGCTGTGGTCTCTTACGCCACAGCGGGGGTCAAAGGACTGCCTTTCACTGGTGACACTAGTCACAGTTTGGATTACTACACCAGTGCCGCTGGATGGGATTCACGGGGATCGCAAGAGAACGGCAGTAAAACCATCTTAAATCTGCCTGGTTGGTTTCTAGATGTGGATCTTGAAAGATCAGCACAATCGAATTACATGCCTGAGGATGGAGATATGTTGGAAATGGACCCATCAGCTCTTGGAGTTTCTGAGGAGCTGGAAGGGAAAGATGCCACGGATTTGACTTGGACCAGCCAAAACCGATCTTCCATAAAATCTGTCAATTCCAGTGATTTAAGGATTTCGGAAGAGGCTCGACTGAAAAATCATTCCATCGATCCGGTTTCAGATGTTCAGACTGCAAGAGACATGCAGGTCTCACAAAACGGCCAAAAATGAGATTAAAGAATCTGCCTTTTTTCATTTCAATGCTCAGTTTGATGTTATCAATATAGAAAGAACAGTATTATGATGATTTATGTATACAGCATTTATTTATTTTCATGTTACACTGCACCATCGAAGATGGATGAGAACATCTCCAACTGTCTAAACTTGATGTATTTGATGGCTTAGGTGGCTATATTCTTTTTTTTAATTATATTATTATTATTATTTGTGGTGGAAAAAACAAATTAAGACCAACATCGGTAATAATATAATCAATGTAAATACATAATCATTATAATCAGTCTAATTATTATTAGCCCGAAATCACGTTTAATTTGAAAATGTATTGATTGTGACCTATTAAAACAGTATCTTAATTAAAAATAATACGTTTTCTTTTTTTTTCTTTTTTTATTAGATGCTTATTGTGAAATATAAAATGTTAATTTGAATATGACATCATGCTAGTGTCAGAATGTTTGAATGCCCAAATAAAACTGTCAGATGTTGCGTATAGATAAATGCCAACACAAGGTGGCGCCAGAGGAACGTATTTTTTGTCTACTTAGTCTACTGATGATTCACTTTAGAAGGATTACTTCCCTAAACGTTTGATTGTCCCCTGCTGCAAAATTAAAATCAAGCGAAAAGTAATTAAGAAAATGCGGATCCCAGACTAAAGTTGAGCACAGTGAACTTTATTTTTTCTTGTCTACTCAGTCCTTGAAGTCCAGCAGTAAAGCACTGTATGCCTCATGGGAGCATTTTATTTCTCTTACATGTGAGAGGATGAACATTCCTCCAGTTTAGATCAGGAAGAAATATAACTGAAAGCTGTGCATGTTCACTTTTTTTCCCTCTATTTAATACCATGCTGTTATTTATTTACTTTTTCTCCTAAATAGCGTTGTTTGAACTGTTTGTGCTGTAAACGTAATTCCACTGCTGGATATTCTGGTATATAGACATATTTCCACGCTGGATGGATTAATATTGGAAGTCATTTTATAGACACACACAGTGCTATTGGACATTTCAATTGTTACTGGCCAGGAATAATAGATGCATTTGTTTGACAACATGCTCAATAGAATTCGTGACTATTCTGATATCGAAATCTTAGTTTAGGGCACTTATAACTAGTGGTTTAAAAAGCAACATAGCCTAGATTGCAATAGAAAACACATACGTTTTACTTCAAACTGTGAAATATAGCCCAGCTAGCCTATTATTTACAAATATAATTATAATATAATTTTTACTAAATTAAATCCACTTTATGTAAACTAGGCGCAAAACTTAAGAAGTAAATGCTTTTTTCTTCTTCTTTTTTTTTTTAAATAATACTTAATTAATAATCGCTCTATAGCCTACACAATATTCTCACATTTCGTAAACCGTTTGTCTCGGGAGCGTTTCATCGCGTCCCGGTGGTTTCTGTTAACTCGCGTGCTGCCGGTTGCATTTGCGTCACGCGAGCGCAAATGACGCGCTGAAGGAGCGCAAGCGAGGAAAGAGCGAAAAAACCCGACGGTTAATACATCTCTACCGAAACCGCATCAACATACATGCCATTTTCTCTACGTTCCTGACAGTGTCTTAGAGAAAATCCTCCAGAGACGCACAAGACAGAATAAACCAGAATATCAGGAATGGATGTGAAAGATCAAGGAGCGCAGATGGAGCCGCTGCTTCCTGCGGTAAGAACCAGTTTCCTCTTTCATGTGGGATCCGTCGGTGGAGGGGCAATGACATGATGCTGGTGTGCGTCGCGGAAAAGGGCTTTCGGTGGTTCGAGCCGCATTGGGTTGGACCCCTTTATGGCCATCATTCACCCACCGCCACTGGAAGACTGGAAGTGTGTTTTAAATATTAATTGCAGACTGTAATACAGACTCATTTACTGCCAAAATGGCTTCATGTTACATGGACACGGCGTTTGTAGTGTGACACGATTCACACCTGCTTGCGTGGCTTTTAATTACACACGCATATGTCGTACAGTAGCCTACTATATATGGGGTTTAGATGCATGCATGTGCGCTCAGCATTCTCATGAGTTGCATGTCTCGTGTCAAATGTACCCAGCATCGCTGTGGAATTTAATGAGGCCTTCACGTGTGATGATTTCACCTGTTCATCTAATTTACATTTATTCTATTGTTGGGGTGGCCATATATAAAAATGGCTCAGTAGCTCACCTGGTGCAGTATTGAATTTACAATGTGCGATGTGAAGTGCTTGCAAGTCCCGTGAAACACAAATCATTATTTAGCTTAAAGAAGCAACCTTTAAGGTATGGTTACTTCAACAGGTGATTTTTCCACATTTGCATTGGTTTAGGTTTACTGTATATGTTGTATAATTTCAAATGCAGTAGAGCTTTAAACTTTTAGTGCCACTCACCATACATTTTTAATTTGTGGGCCACAACAGCACGTCCTGATTTTGCCAAGTCCGATGTGTTCCTAGGTCAACATATTTTGTTGACCCTGGAACAACATTTTACTCCAAAAATATATTCTTAACCATATCCCTACACCTAAACCTAACCTTAACCATGAGTAATCCCTAAAATCAGAGGAAATGATAGATGAATGACACTGATGTACAAGCACCAAACACTGATTTTAAGCATAAACTTCACAAAATCTATAAACTGGTTCTTCAAATCTGATTGGTTAATCACAATGTTGTTCCAGGGTCAACAACGATGTTGTCCCAGGAACATGTCTCACTTGGTAAAATCAGGTTAGGCGCCACAACAACCATTGTAATAACATTCCCAGATTTACATCTGTTTCAGTTAAAACTAAACATAGTTTAGCACTATTCACTGGACATTACATTTTGAAATTGTAGTTCAATGTTATGCAAAAAGTGTCACTTTGAGAAGTGTTCACTCAAAAATAAAATGCTGTCATCATCATTTACTGATATTATTCTAAACTTGTATGGCTTTCTTTTTTCTAAAGAATATGAAAAAAATAAGATATCTTTAAAAATGTTTTTATGTACAGTATTTTTGTGCATACAGTGAAAGTCAGTGTATAGTTGTTTTTACCTCATTGTCTTTTGATGAACGGACAAAACATGCTAAAACTGTTTTAAAAAAAATAGCTTCTTTTGTGCACAGAAGAAGAAAGAATGTCATACGCTTGAGATCGATTCAGGCTCCAGAATTGGTTGACCACCTATTTGCCCAAATACCTGCATTAATCAAAGCATATTTCATGGCTTTCCCAGCCCGAATTTCATTATCTCTTGATTAAGTGACACCAAAACAACCAGCACTCTCTAGCCTCTTACTGTAATTGCTCTTCATCAAGGAAAAGAAATAAAAATGTAATAATTGATTGAATTAACCTAAAAAAGCAGCTGCAATCTTAAAATTGTCTTAAGAGCCAGGGTCTCTGCTCCTTCTGACAGTTTGGTGCTGAAGTTGAGAAGAATCCACCCACATCCTATTGATTCTGCCATCCATTCATTCCTGAGCAAAGGCACAGAAAGTCACTTGGTTCCTAAGAAGATATTCACACACACTGTGTTTGTGGTTACATTCCTGTCTAATCATTGCATACATGGTTCAGAGGTTTCCAGACATTGCTAAGAGGAGTGTGCACTTACAAAATCCTTAAGTACAGTTTGTGCATGCAGCAGCAAGGCTTTATTAGCCACATCCACCATTTGAACGCCCATATGAACTTTATCCATGTACTAAATACATCAGAAACCCAGACTTTCAGTACAGCGTAGACAAAAAGCAGACACTGAATTACACCAAGAGAGTATATATATATATATATATATATATATATATATATATATATATATATTTTTTTTTTTTTTATTTTTTTTTTTTTCGTTCTTCTTTCTACCCCACAAGATTATATATGGCATGGAAGTTGAAAACCTACCAAGAAGTTTTAATAATAAAAGAAATATAAAAAATATGCTGCTCAAATATAACATTTAAAGATGTTTGTTATAAGAATATGTTTTTTTTTTTTTTTGTGATCATTTGGGTGAGCTGAGAGACAGATTGAACCTATCGTCACTGGCAGAGATCCAGCGGTCGGTTGAATCCACTGGGCTGGTACGTTTCACTGTAACTCTCAATGTGAGCTGAAGCGATGCCAGTGATCTGAGTCCCAGAGGGCCTTTTCTGACCATCATAAGTCACTGCCTACTTTGCTGCAGCTGGTGCCCTGAATGCTGATGTGTGTGTGTGGTAAAACATGTCAAAGAAGAGTGAATAATATTTGTCTATTAGCCTTAACACAGATTTTTTTTTATTCTTCATGTTAGTAAATTTGTTCTGTTGCTTTGTCTGATCTTCTGAATCCTGTGTTCACTTTGTGGTTAATCTAGACCATATAAAATCAAAATGAGAGTTTTGTGGCTTTTAGTGCATGTCTGTTTATGTTGAGACCATTTATATTTTAGTAAAAGATGAAAATGATCCTTCTGCAAATATACATGTGCAGTTATTCTCTTTCGGGACCTAAAATATGGATGTGGTGTGAAAAAAACAAAAAAACAAAAAACAGGATATGATATCATAGAGTGGACCGTGTTAACTATGTGTCAAGGTTAATAAGTCTCCTAAAAGTAATTTGACATCTGACATCAAGGCGAGGATAGTTTAGATTGTAAAATGTTATATGGTACAGCTAACCAAAAACTTGGTATTTAAATGGTATTTCTGAATTAGTAAATTATGATATTTATTAAAAGTGTATTTTATTTTGGAATTATATTCAAATGCATAAACACATATATTGCATATAAATTTTTTTTTTTAAATGATGGTTACACCACATGACATTTAAATGTCAACATTTCATGACAATGGTACAAAAGGAATCAACATAAATACAAAGGTTACATTTCTAAGAACCTGACACATGTGTTATACTACCTTATTAAAAATGTACCTTTACACAATTTGGATTTCCCGGTCCGAAATTAACAGCCTACAAAAAATTGGTCATATATTTATATGCTATATTATTATCAAATATTGAATTCAATCTTTTTGTCAACTTATTTTTGTTCAATTGACATAGGTTTTGTATTTCTTTTTTAAACTGATTGGTTGTCCAATGCAATAATTCAGAATGGCTGGAACACAATATTAAGGTTAAAAATTGTATTTTTTTAATGTTTCATATGCATATGCTTTAAAAAAAACATTGCATGTAGGTTATAAAAGTCCAAGCTCTTTCTCACTGTAATTATGTGTGTCGTGTAAATACTGATGGTGCAAGTGATTTTATTGCCTTTCTTCTCCTCTGCAGGTTCAGAGTCCTGCTAGTGATAACGGGGTGAGTCCTAGTTCTTAATTTCCTGTTATGCTTTTCAAAGCATGATCACAATGCTGTGGATTTAATTACTGTTTTGTTTGCAAGAGTAAGAGAGTGTCTGGTTTTCATGCATCCAAATGATGTGATTCATTGTGACTGATTGGCAGTCAATTTTTAATGTCTCCATGTGAGACTGATGGCGCTTGACTGGACATTTGTAGGCATTCAGTGGAGCCTGTCACTAACCGTTAATTCAAATCTTCATCCACAAGCTTTTGGTTACCAGGAGAGTTTAAGAGATACTGAGACATTTTAAGCATCAATCTTTGTTTAGTCTAGAGTAGCCATGAGTCTAAAGAGAGAGGGAGATGGGACAGCTTTTAGTATTTGTCATATAGTGAGCTGGAGAGGAGCCATTGTGAGCAGACGGCGTGACCAAGGGAAGCATGCTGCTCTGGAGGACATAGAGCTCTCAGACCTGTGGGGAACCTCAGTCTGCTACATGTCTCCATAAGCAGAGATTTATACTAGGACTGCATGCTCGATTCATCACTTTAATAACCAAACACACCCTGCTTAAAAGCCCACAGTGCTTGTTGGAATGTCATCATCCAAGTGATCAAATGATGCACCTGAGAGGTTTTGGGCAAATGTGATGAGTACATATGTTCTGATCATGAATATTATAGTGAACTAAAACGTTAAAAAGCATTGAAATAAACTTGAAATAAAATAAAAGTTAAAAATGAGATTAAAATATACAAAAATGTAAAAAAAAAATTCTAAATAAAAAAACCTAATGAAAATGATAAAACTAAATTACTAAAACTTTAACAAAAATTACTGTGAAAAATAAATAAATTGACAATATTAATAAAAGCAATAATGGTATCTCAGTGAAGCATAAATAGTTCAAGAGTAAATTTGTCTCCCAGACAGTGAGCAGTCTTTCTGGGGACTGTGATAGACTCTGTCCCTGGCTATTCAGTGACTGGCGGCATCTTTCAAGCCAAGGACTTCAAACTTTACGTCGCCTCAGGATTTTCCATAGGATGCTTGGCCCAATGGCAGCCTTCTCCTCTGTGATTCCTCTAGGCCTTCTTCATATGTGGCCTTTTCAATTTTGCCTGACACCTGGGCTGGTTTTACGCCAGGGTGACCCATCGCTGTATTAAATCTGTGGCCCCTTGGACAACTTCTCACCTGTTCCAACCTGGTGTGCAGTTGAGACTGACCTCCAGGAGGAAGGTAGTTGTAGTAATGAAAAATGCCTTCAACACTGGTTGGAGCACTCTGTTAGAGGGCTATCCAGCGTTCAGCTCCTGGTCGATCCATGAGCAGTGCCTCCATATCAAATGCCTCAAGATGATGGTGGTTTTTCTGGCCCTGAAAACCTTCCTGTCAGAGTGGTTCATCTGCTAGGCAGTCTGAACCTTGGCGAATATATGCTGTATAGAGTCAATGTATCTCCGGGAGAATGGACAGTGCATCCTCATATTGTTCAGGAAATCTGATCTGTCTTAGGGAGGGCAGAGGTTGACCTTTTTGACTCAGAAGATAACTCTTACCGCACAACATATTTCTCCATGCAACAAGATGCGCTGGCCTATGATTGGCCCAGGTCTTACCTGTACACCTTCCCCCCGATTGCCCTGCTTCCTCAGGTCATCAGACAGGTTATGGAAGTCACTTGCTCAGTCCTCAGAGTGGCCCCACTTTGGAAGAACCAAACTTGGAGTTAGTGCAGTTGTCAATAGCTGCCCAGTGGCTGATATTGTTATGGAGGGACCTTCTCTCACAGGCGAAGGGAATGCTTTGGCACCCCTGGCCAGAGCTGTGGAGCCTTGTGCAGGTGAATCTTGACTTTCACTTATGAAAATAATGTAGATCAGCTAATGACAAACCAGTTCTCTGAAATACCTCAAAGGTGCATCTCATGAGCCTTCAATTAGGATTGCTACCTGTGTTTGCCTTTCTAATTTTGTATTTTTGCCTTTGTGCCCATATTTCTTTTCTATATCACAATAATGTTGTAAGTTTTTTTTTTTTTGTCAGACCACTAGTAAAATGTAACTGTGAATCCTATCCAGTCTATTTCAGTCATCATCCCACGAACATTAATGTGTACATTTGTACTTTTGAAATGTATATATGGCATTAGAAGTGCAGCCTGTTGCCATAATTTACATTAGGTAATACTAACAGAGTGCACTGTTATATTGACAACTTGACTAAACATTTTGATCTTGTTCGTGAATAATGACACAAGAAACTTTTCATTCTGATGGCACTGATATGTTCATTGACATAATTACTTTTGAAAGATGAACTAAATATTTTGAAGTTGAAAAAAACTGTAAAGAAAAGATCCTCTAATTTTATAAATATCCAGTTTCAATTGGCTCCTAAAAATGAAGCAGCAGTCTGTGTGTCCTAAAACAGCTAACGGTTGAAACTACATTTCCCATCATGCATGAGATGCATTAGAATGTTGATGTTTTAGTTGAAATACTGAGAGGAGGGAGCTCAGAGCTGCACACATTATCCGAAACGCTCACACACAGAGCGTGAATCACTGAGCACACGCGCTCATACAGCTCAGATACCAGTCCACGCAGTCAGTGATGTCGGCACTCTAATCTCCAGTCCGATTGGTGGATGGACGCCTGTCAAACACAGGCTGCACGTCTTGTTCTCAACAGTTGGACAACACAGCCCCGGCGATCAGGGCCACAGCTGTGTCAGAAAGAATAGCGCGGCAAGAGGTGCGCAGAGGAAACTTAGCTGCTCTTTAGTGTGTCCTCACCACACATTTCCTCTCCTTGGGATAAGGAACAGTCGTCTGGACTCGCTGCAGACAGCATGCAGCACAGATCCTCGATGAATACAGGCTTTAACTGTCAGGTAGGAGGATGGAGCGTCCCGAGAGCCGGAGTGTCTCTGGCGTGTCCTTGAGGTTGTTTGCATGCCTCTGTAGAGATGTGGTTGTTTCAGCGTTGAGTTCTGGTTATATAACGCTCAAAAATGTCTTTTTCATCCTGGTTGTTAAAGCTTCATCTTTATCTTCTCCTACACTCTTTCTATCAGCATTTCCTGTTTCTGTGTTCTTGGAGCTATTTTGGTACCTCCTTCCCACGGTTTCTCCGTTTCTCGTCTTTTCCTCTCTCTCCTCATGTCCTTTTCATCTTTCGTCTCTGAGGGTCAGAAGGGATGAATCTGGTTCAATCAGAAGGGAACAGCTTTAGAGGGAATAAAGGAGCAGATGTGAACACAAATGTGTGTCAGTATTTATTCTGGGGACGTAAACAGCATATACTGAGAGGAAAGATAAAGACAGCAAGATCAGAGGAAGAAAATATTGTATCCAAGAGCAGAAAATATTTAGGCTGATGACGAACTAAGCTGTAAATATGCATTTTAATTATGCTAATGAGGCATGGGCTGTTTGTGTGAGGCGTCATGCTAGTGTGCGCCGCTTTCAGCTCTGTGGAAGGATGCTGATGCTGATCCTTCCATTGCCATGGATACCACAGCCGTCTGTCGGGATCACTCCCGCCACTCTCAGCCAATCGAACGGCTCAGATCCCATTCATCCCCCTTCAGCCTCTTCATCCACCCCAAATAATCCTGTCTCTCACCGCTACAGTTGTTACTGCACAATCATGCAGTTTTAAAGACTTACTTGCAGGGAGATCTCTAGGACAGACGAACAGTGAGTGAATAATGTGACTGATAGCTGGTGACACACTGTTTTGTTTCGGCTGTTTAAAGGGTATGGCGTCGTGACCTGGCACTGTGCTGAAGAGTGATCTTCAGTGGAGAAGACTGCATGCAACAAATGCATGCCATCATTTAATAAGGTTTCATAGACAGAACTGGGTCACAAGGTACCGTGACCCAGAAAACGAGCTTTGTGTGCTGAAGAAGATTAACAGGAAGTGATAGCATTTCAGTGTACAAAGTCCTGTTTACGGCAAATCCAGTATGGAAACACAAAATTATAAAATGACTGATATTTTTCACCAGTGCGATTCTTACTGCATCTGTTGAATTGGGTTTATATATATATATATATATATATATATATATATATATATATATATATATATATATATATATATAACTATGGGAAAGAATTTTTATATCTGTGGCTTCCATAATAAATCAGGTTGATCCCAAGTGAACCAATAATGGATCAGTTCAGTATGATGTTAAATAAATAGTCTAGAGATGCATTGTTTTGTTTTAAAATCATGTATTGTTTGCCATAGATTCAGATTTGTAGAGAATATGACTTAAAAGCCCCTTGAAATTCGAAACTATACGCCCTCAACTTCCGGTTTCAAAAGGAAATACGTCAACAGAACACAGAAAACTGCACTCATCAAGCCATTTCATGGGGTCTTCAGCGAAACATTTGTGTGTGTGTCAATGTTAAACTTCCTCTGAATATAATTACTCTGTTCTTTCAAAAGAAAATTGCCAGGCCCTCAGCTACAGCTGACCGGACGTCCCTCCTCAGATAGTGATTTTAGGAGTGGGAATGATTATTCTAGGAGTATCTGATCTTCTTTCATCTCCTGCAGACCCTTCTAGAGTTGCGTTGTGATGAATCTATGGTGTTATACAAGTTCCAGCAAAATTCTAGGCTTGTTCGGTAGTTTGGTGATTACTCTTCACATTATAAGCTTCCTTGATCACCTTGAGTGTAAAGCAATCCAGATTCAATCTCCTAACGTCTTAAAGTCAATCATTACAGGTCACTCATTACAGCAGAAAAGCAACATCTGTCGCACACTATATATATACATGTGACCCTTTTATCCGCTATAAACCATTTACATAAGTCCGTTATGATCTATTGGATCTGCTGTTGACAAAAACAACATCCTTGTGTCCTCATAATGTCTCATTGCATCAATGCAAAAGTTTTGTGTCACTAGCAAAAAATATCTGACTGAGGTCTCCTTAGATGCAGACAGAAGGCTTTGAGAATGCTATCAGGACTGAAGAATGAAGATGTTAGTGTAAAAACAGACTATAATTCTAGTCGGAAGGCTAAGAAGATCCCTTCAGAGTAGGAACTCTTACTATTCAGTCTACTGTCTGATGAGATCCATTGCTCTTCAGGAATGTAAGTGTGAATATACAGGTCCATGCACTTCTGCAGAGTTAATGGATGCTGTTTAGGGAACACAAACAGTTCTGGCTCTGGAATTTCCTGTAAGATGTTCAAACTGCCAGGAGGAAACGACTCTACAAACCACAGGAGTAACATGTATGGAAGCATAATGCATTCACAACAACATTTGTATTTTATTTAGGTTGACTTGTTTGATTCACTGTTGTTTGAACACAGAGGCGATGAAACATGTGGGTAGTATATATCACGGCACCCACATTCAGAATGTCCTGTCTCCAAAAGTGTCGTCTTCCGTCGTTCCTCTTCGGCTTTTAACAGCAGCCTTCTTTGTCATCGTTAAATGGGGCATGAGACGACAGCAAGAGGGTGACACTGGAAAGGATGAAGTGCTGGAGACATTCTCCGGCTGCTGGAGTAAGATAGGCAGCTGTTATCTGCAGGTTCTGGGAGATGTTGGACGGCTAGGTTTTGGACTTGCAATATTTTATTTTATTTTATTTTAGTTAATATAAACATTTCAGGCACAACAACTCAAATATAACATTTCCTCAATATAATTTTATTCCACCAGACTCCAGATATTGAGCCTTTCTCTGATAATTCACGTCTTTATGTCTTTAGATTTATATAGTCGAAAAAAAAAAAACAGTGATGAACAACAGAAAATGTAATTAAGCTTAGAGCTAATTTTATTTCCCTGACCTAACATGGGACTCTGGAAAGAGGGCATTGAATACTGTACAATAATAGAGTCAGGTGGAGAGGGGCTGGAAAGTAATGGAATGTGTATCCTCTTAAATATTTAGATTTTTATATTATTTTATTCAGAATAACATGTAATGATAATTCACAAACAGTGAATTCACAAAAAATAATTCACAAAAATTATATTAAAATGTATTAAAATATGGTAAATCTTGATGCCATTCTGATTTCATGTTGGCTTAAGCAAGATTCATGTCTTTAAGCCTGTGTTTGTTTGTGTTTGTGGAAGACGGTGTAGAATCTGTTTCTTAAGTATAAAATGAGGTCAGGATGTATTTTCTTTTAATATTTAATGGGAAAAAAGCATCCCACTGCTGTTGTGAATCTCTTTTACTTCCCATGAAAGAACATTCACACAGTTATGTTCAGTATTTTTAATTATCTTGATGATTTGTGATTTAGCTACAGCTAATATATATATATATATATATATATATATATATATATATATATATATATATATATATATATATATATACAATAAAAATACACAAATTGTTCATGTAAACCAACTGGTAGTTTTTACATAAACCCTAGTTTTTACATAAAAATAAAATAAATAAAGCTCTACATTGCTCTGCTCTGTATGAAACCAGCATGTGAGAGTGACCCCATTCCTCCCTCACCCCTGTGCTGCATGTGTGCATGTAAATCTGTGTCCACATGTGAGAATCTGCTTCATCATTATTCAACACGAGCAGCCGCGGTCATGTGCTTGTGTGCGCGGCACGCTGCTTGGGCTGAGAGAACAGAAGGACATCGAATGGAATACACAAAGAGGAAATGGATAAAGCAGAAACACAGTGTGAAAGATTAGGGATGATGAATAAGGGGGAGCTCAGATGTAATGTCACACCTCAGCTGCAGACAGGAAGCTGCTTATTAAGAAAAAGAGGATCAGTCCTGCGGGGCACACTGTTAGCTTTCACTAGTGAGCTCTGAACACACAAGGGGGGCGCAAACATATGTGTTTGTGTGTGTGTGTGTTTCCATATGTTTGCAAAAGTGTTATCCCCATCAAACAGCTTCTATGTTTTTTTCCCCTCCATGTCATTGTGTGTCATACTAATGACGTGTGTGTCAGACGTGCTGATGAGTTATCAGAATATCTGTGTGCACGTGTGTCCTTCATCTCTCCTCCAAGAACAAGATGGAGAGTTAGGGCTCATTTTGATGACATCACAGGCAGACTGAATGGAGCTTCCCATGAGCCTTGTGGGCTGTGTTGCCATGGTAATCTACATAGATCACCCTGGATCCCCATTTATGGTTTTTTGCAGGTGTGAGTGTGACCACACACACATGCATCACAGCTCAAGAAAATGACTCACCTTGGCAGTGATGCTCTGAGATTGTTTCTTTTATTGGACAAGCATCACTGTTACTAATGCTGCGCTTTAACACTACAGCATTTGGTGCAGGCCTGAGTCTGCATAGAAACTGCATAGCAATTCACTAAAAATCACTTAACACACCTAACCAATTAAAATCTTGTTCTTGAGGCAGTCACATCAGAACAATTTCAGTTATGATTTGCGGGTGAAGTGGTCCTGTCAATATTGATCAATGCTGCAAATTGGCGTTCAAGTGCACACCATTGAATCTGGTGTGAAAATCATCTGGGGAACGAATCCCATTCGCAGTGTTCCATATCGCACAGTTCCTATAGAGATGCCATGTTTGACCCTCCAAATTCGCACTGCAAATATAACAAAGTGATATAGAAATGTTCTAAAATCCTCACACCACTTTAGCAACTGCATAGTAATGCTCTGACAACCACTAACAACACATTAGCATTTTACCGGCAAGTTGTGCATCCCAAGCGCCGATAGCATTTTTTTTTCTGAGAATGTAAAAATCTAGTTAGTTAATCTAGCTAATCTAGAGTTAATCAGTACCAACCTAGAGAAATGAAGAGTGATGTGTTTCATCCATGTAGAAATCTGTTTAGCAGTTAAAGGAATAGTTCACCTAAAGATGAAAATTTGATGTCAATTTACATAATTCTTAGCTGAAACCATGGTCCTTGGTGATTCATAAAATGCCAGTCAGCTGCTGCGTGTCTTTGAGAATTGGTAAAAAAATGTAAAGGAAAACAAAATTAGTACCAGTGACCCCTGACGATATATTGCAGTCTTATGAAGCAAATCGATTGGTCTGTGCAAGAAACTGAACTTTATTTACAGCATTATTACCTGTAATCCAGAGCCGCAGGCAAACAAGAAAATACTATTTTTTTCCCACAAGCTGGTTCTTTTGAAAAGAGTTTGTTTCTATGAACTGGTCCAAATTACTAGGCCATTTACGTAATCACCCATTGATGTAATAATATACACAATTATATTATCAAAGCACCCAATAATGATGTGAAATAAAGTGAATAAACTTTTCTTCATCAGCTCACATTTTTATACAAACAATGAGAAACCATAAAGACTTTCATTTCGTATGTGCATATCACCGGGTCTTTGGTCTGAGTCGCAATTGTTCACTCAGTTCAGTGACTGTTGGAGTAACTGGAGTGCTGAATAGTTACTAGTTTGAGTAACTTGTAGATCTGTGCTGCTCGAGCTGCAAACTGTTTAAGACGGTTCAGTCCAGTTTGGTAAACTGATTCATCTAGTTCACCAAAAAGGACCAGTTCAAAGGAATGATTTGTTCGTGAACCAGTCATCACTCCGGAGCATTTGCCTGAAGCTCTGGATTATAGGTAATAATATTGTGAATAATGTTCAGTTTGATGTGATAAGCTTGACATGCTTTTTTATTCTCAAACACTGGCAGCCTCTGACTTTCAACTTATGAACTGCCAAGGGCCAGTACTGAGGGTGAGTAAATTAACAGCAAATTTTCATTTTTGGGTGTTCCTTTCACATGGAACAGCATGATTCCTTGTTTCCTCAAATATGAACTGTTATGATCGAGCAAACCAAACCTGCAGCAAATGCTAGCTTCTCCCATGACCCCCTGGGCTCTTTTGGATGCTCATATGTGCAGTGGATACAGAAAAGATTCACCCCCCTTTAAAATAATTAGTGGCTTTGCAGCCTGAAATGAAGATGGACAGTTTTTGTTTTATCCAGCATTTACACAGTGAATCTTATAACATTCAAGTGAAAGATAAAACTCTAACATGTCATAAAGAAAAACAGAAACACTAAGTTGGAAGAAGGATCACTCCCTTCTTTCAGTATTTTGTTGAACCATCTTTTATGTTAATTACAGCCTTCAGTCTGTTGGGATTTGTCTCTGTCTCTACTAACTTTGCACATCTAGACTTTGCATTATTTGCCCACTCTTCTTTGCAGAACTGCTCAAGTTCAGTTCGGTTTGATAATGAATGTTTGTGGACTGCAGTCTTCAAGTCATCCCACAGATTTTCAGTGAGGTTTAAGTCTGGGCTCTGACGAGCTCATGCAAGGACATTCACCTTTTTCTCCTTCAACCACTGTGTGGTCAGTTTTGCTGTGTGTTTTGGGTAATGGTCATATTGGAAGGTAAACCTTCCCATTGACAACTTTCTGGCAAAGGGCAGCAGATTTTCCTAAAAAAATTGACTGTATTTTGCCCCATACATTTTCCCTTCTATCCTAACAAAAGCTCCAGCCCCTGCTGCAGATAAACACCACAATAACAGGATATTACCACCTCCATTCTTTACTGGAGGAATCTGTTACGTGGACGCCAGCTGTATTGGATTTCCGCCAGACATTGTTTGGTGTGGAGGCCAAATAATAAAATTTTAGTCTCATCTGCATCAGAATCTTCGAGGTGCATTTTGGCAAAGCTCAGTCTGACTGCATGTGGCCTTTCTTGAGGGGTGGCTTTTTTCTTGCAACCCTCCCAAACAAAGCCACATTTGTGGAGAATTTGTGATATTGTTGTCACATGCACACAGTGACCACTCTTTGTCATAAATTCCTAGAGTTACTTTTCTATACCCACTGTACATATGAGCATCCATGAGAGCCCAGGGGATCATGGGAGAAGCTAGCATATGTATGTGTAGGATCAGGATGCACATAATTATAATCTCTTCCCATGTGATCCACATATCATTTGGCCTAAATTATCATAGAGAGCCGTGTTTTGCGCTGTGCTCTATCTCGTCCTTCTCTTAATAGGTCCCTTAATATCATCTGTCCACTATCTATGCATTTAAAATGAATTGCTTTGGTTCTGCTGCAGGCTGTAGCCAGACGTTACTCTAAAGATGTGCAGGCGATTATGTGCAAGTGGTTGTTGCTAAATCATATGAATGAATACTCCATCCATCCATGACTATGGCTGGTCTGGATTCGGAGCCACAGGATAGTGAGACTTTGGCTTTACGAGGGACGAAAACAATGTCATTATGTTCTGAGGACAACTAGTGGCAGGCCACGTTAGTTGTCATGGAAACTGTCTGCTAAGGTTAGGCAGAGGGCTGCTAATTTTGGGATGTCTTCCAATGATGGTGTGAGAGGGAATTAAAGGGTCTGTCTGTTATGGTCTCTTGGTAATCTTACCAAAATATGTACATTTTAAATAAAATGAATTTTATTTGCAAGGATGCATTAAATTGATCAAAAGTTGATCAGGGTTTCCACTAATTTATTAAGCAGCCCAAGTGTTTTCAGCGTTTCCTGAAAATCAGTATATCCGAATGATTTCTGAAGGATCATGTGACACTGAAGACTGGAGGAATGATGCTGAATATACAGCTTTGCCGTCTCAGGAATAAATGACATTTACAAATATGTTAATAATATTATTACAGACGCCAGACTTTTGAACAGTACTGTCTGTGTGTTTATTTGTGTAAAGTTCTTTGCCGTATTTCATAGAATGGATTGTTGGATGAGTTACTGTATCTGTTAGTTATGTATGTGTTACTGTCTGCTTAATAACAGTGTTGTGTTTTGCAGAGAAGCGATGAGGAAGCCGTGCTGGACAGAGGTGGGACTCGGTCCATGCTCAAAACGAATTTCGAGAAAGAGGAGCTGGAAGGTAATTGAAGCTTTTTAAACGCACACTCTGACCTTGGAGTCAAAATGTATATTTAAAGATAAAATAAAATGATGCTTAAAAACATTCATTTAAATGTATCATATCATCACAATATATCCCATTTTTTTTATTTGTGTGTGTTGCATATAACTGAAGTCTTAAAGCAGTAGATACTTTCTAAACCTTAGCTAAAATTGCAACAAATTCTTAGAATTAATAAGTGAATTTCTCAGAACTTTCAAGACTGCTGAATAATTATTGCATATGACTATTATATAAAGTACGCTGATTGAGGAATTTGACTTAGAAGAAGGTCTGTTCATTAAATTAAGAGTACAATTTCATTTCTTTTTTCTTTTTTTTTTTTTTTTACAATTTGTGTTATTTTTTGGTAGATTTTGAAAGCTAACGTTATCTAGTCTATAGCAAAGAATTGCTTTCTCTTTTTCTTGTGGTTATAGTTTTAGTCACTATCCCCAGTATTAGTTATTAAAGCTGCATAAAGTTGATTCTAAACATTATTAGCTCCAGAAGCTTCAAGTTCAAACGTTTTGTAGAATAGTGCCCTCATTTTCAGACAACAGAGAAGTAGAGAGGAAATGAACCCACTGTTTGACATTAACTGTTCTGAGTCCTGAGGAAAAATTCCATTTAGAGAAAGATTTCATTCCAGCTCCTTCACACACACACTTGGAGCCTCTCTGTTACATCCTCATCTAGACTTGCTTTAACCTTCTGTGTGACCAAAAATGATGAACCATTTTCACAAATGAGACTGGTAACCATGGATTAACATTGTTTCAGTTCGGAATCAGTTTGGATTTGCCTCAGAGAAGATTATTGTGAGATAAAGTTTCAAATATGAAATAAAGTCAAAATAAAATACATCAACATGCAATTGAGAGATATAAAATCAGTTACTGCATATGCATATGCGTATAAGTGCAAATGCATTTAATGCATATGCATCCTTCCAGTCTTATTCAATTGCCTAATAAGGCAAAATAGAAAGGATTGCAAAATAGAAAAATTACATTCGGTTATAAATTACATGAATCATAAAAATGCCAGCCTATATTTTCAATTCAAAACTGCAAAAGGTGAAAGTTTTGCATCACTGGATATTCCTGTTGGTAGTTTAACAATTCTATATGAAAACATTTGTCAAATATTAAATTACGCTTTAAACAGTAAAGCTCGCCTTCTTTGATTTGATTTGCCATCTTAATCATTTTGACAAGCACTGTTAGTCCACTAAGGCAGGCCTGCCTGAAAATACATCTTTAAAACTTTTTTTCAAATACTGTCAAATATTGAGAGTACAATTTGGCCATTTCTAATTATTATATCTAAGTCCTTGTAACTGCTCTGAATTTAGCGTTAAGAGGACATTCCACTGATGTAAGAGAAAGTCATTCAGCTTTGCATGAACTACCACTTTTCCACACAAACCCTTACCTCAAGGCTGCTGGGGGAAGATATCTGTGAAGGTAATGAGATAAAAGCACACGTGTGTATTTGTCTCGGCCCTGGAGGTCTTTATCACTTATTTAGATGCTAAATTGCATGACTGAGTGAGCCAGTGAAACTAAAGCTCATTAGAGTGTGTATCTCTAAAGAGAGAGACAGTGGTGGTATTAAAAACTAATGAGGTGATTCAGAAGACACAGTCAGAATGGACCTTATTTCTATATGGAGATTGCATTGTCTGCTTTCATCACCATCTGTCTGCCTCACACATTTAAGTCGTGAGGTAAGAACTGTTTTATGGCTCCCGCTTCTCTGTGTCAGTGCCCAGAGCTGGCATCACACAAGCACACATATGTGTTCTCTCTCCACAGACACACACTGTCAGGCTGTCAGGCATCACAGTTCAGAGAGTCTCAGAGAGCTGGAGGGAGAGAGAGAGAGAACAGAAACACAACGTACTGTGCATAACTGCCGAATCTGATTATTTGACTGCAGAGATTGGATCTTGCTCAACAGAACATCCACCAGACACTCTTAAGTCTTAAAGTTTAAGATAGAGGAATAAAGGAAGTGTTTGTCATTAAAGGAACAGTTCACCAAAAAAAAAAAAAAAGTTTTAATGTTTGTTTTTGTGGAAAGTGGGGACATCCCATAGGCGTAATGGTTTTTATACTGTAAAAACTGTATATTCTATCGCCCTTCACCAACCCTAAAACTAACCCTAACCCTCACAGGAACTTTGTGAATTTTTACTTTCTCAAAAAAACTCATTCTGTATGGTTTATAAGCGTTTTGAAAAATGGGGACATGGGTTATGTCATCATTAGTTACCCTCTCCTTGTAATACCTGTGTCATACCCATGTCATTATACAGAGTTGTGTCCTGATATGTCACAAAAACAAGAGCACACACACACACACACACACATATAAAACAATATCACATTAGACCACAGAAATTCCATAATGACATTTCCTTTACGTTCAGCTTCCAAAAGTGCATTCATCTTTGCCATGTTACATTCAATTAGTTGACTACTATGTGCTTAACAAAAACATAAATGCCTTTAGTAAAAGCACTAACACTGACAAGCTACGCAATATCAATGAATGCGATTCATCTAATGGATGCGATATAGCATAGCTTGTCACTGATCTACGGCTATTAATCACAGAACTGGCTTTACTGATGAGATGCGGATGACAGTCACATGCGCTTTATCATGCAGCCCTTGTCTGTTGATCACAAAGTACAAAGTAGATGAGGAAAACTAGGATGCCGGTTTTATTCAAAGTGCCACAATTACTCCCTGGAGTGCATGGAATGGTGCGCTGTGATTGGTTGTTGGGATATATTGCATTCTGCAAAAAAGGAAACTGGTGTTTGTCGTGGTTTGGAAAGAACGGAGATACCTAATACAGTAACTCTGCGAATATCGCATTTTGTATAAATGTATATATATATATATATATATATATATATATATATATATATATATATATATATATATATATATATACACTTTTCAAGTAACACAATATTGATACTGGCGCAAACTCATTTTTTTTTTCGTATATCGCATTTTGGAACCAAACTCTTCATATATATACACACTCACACACAAACACAAACCTACATATATGTAGAATACTGTAGAAGTTTTTCTCACTGTTAGAAAAACTTTTTATTAAATAAAAAAATCATTATTAATTTCATAATTTCTGACTGGTCAATTTTACAGATCTGTTGTGTTTATAATTGCAAACTATTCTAACTCAAATTTTCAACTTGTTAAAAAAAATAACTTTTATACAGTAAGTTGTGCTCATTTGTGAAGATTATCTTGATGAACAACATGTGTAAGGATTATAAACTTCTTTTCATCACTGAGCTCATTTTCTGCAGTAGCCAATATTGACTTTTTGTCGAAGGAATCATTATGGAAGAAAAATAATGACAAATGTCTTTGAAAGCATGTTGAAAACAAGAAAGGTAGTGCAATTCAAGATACTTTTTTGTTTCAAAGACATTGGTCATTATTGGTCTTCCATAAACCAGGGTGATGCGAACCTCTAGATTGCCCTACAAAAATATGTCATCACTGAAGATCTCTGTTGCTATTTTTGTTTAGAATGTTTTGTGATAACTAGCCTCTATATTTCCCTGGCAGGACACCGTACTCTCTACATTGGGGTGCATGTACCTCTGGGTCGGAGGTCACACAGACGGCATCGTCACCATGGACACCGCCACAGTAAGAAGTCACGGGAGAGAGACTCTGGAACCGAGGATGGCAGAGAATCTCCTTCATTCAGTAAGTCTGTCACGCTACCTGGATAAATGAAAACTTGGAGTGAAAAAGTACAGAGATAAAAAATAAAATGTCTCTGTTTCTCTGTAGCAGACACACCGTCTCAGCGTGTACAGTTCCTGCTGGGAATGGAGGATGACGAGGAACACATTCCTCATGCACTCTTCACCGAGCTGGACGAAATCTGCCTGAAAGAAGGAGAAGATGCAGAATGGAAAGAGACGGCCAGGTACAAATACACACACAGAGGATAATATATATATATATATATATATATATATATATATATATATATATATATATATATATATATATATTTTTATATATATATACATATATATATATATAATGTTACAGATTATTAAATGTATTTATTTTATTTTTATTTTATTTTTTATTATACAATTTTCTAAATTATATTGTTATCAAAATGATAGTACAGTATTAGAGTGTAACCTGAAATTATATTAAATTGAACAAAAACTCAACCCAAAAAGACTTTCCTCATTTCAGAAGTCCAACAAAAGCCTCTACAAAGAGGGTTTGATGACCTGTCAGACACAAAGAGTAGAGTGATATTGCTGCAAAATAAAAATGGTTTCAAATCAATATATTGAGAGCACGCCTACGTAAGGGCAACATCTGTGGTTTGGAATAGCAGATATGTGTATATCCATTACAACTAATGCAGTACAAGATTGTGGCACCGGCTTATCTTCTCTCTCCTGTCCCTTATTGTTCTGTAGATGGCTGAAGTTTGAGGAGGATGTAGAAGACGGAGGGGAAAGGTGGAGTAAGCCATATGTGGCAACTCTTTCCCTTCACAGTCTGTTTGAGCTGCGGAGCTGTATCCTCAACGGAATTGTCATGCTGGACATGAGGGCCAACTCACTGGAGGAGATCGCAGGTACAGAGTCTGAAGACATTGTCAGGTCTAAATCTGCCTTTCTTAAGGATCCAAAGCAATCAGCATTTCAGTTACTACGATTAGCTATTTTCTCCTTTCAGTTAGCAATATACAGCAGGCCCATTCAGCATCTGTCTCAGTTTTCCTTCTGTCATCCTAAATAAGCATGTAAGATTAGATCCCAAATGATAGTACATATATGTGCTGTTGATATGCTTTTTAAGTTGATTTCCACAGTCTGTGAATGTTTTTTTTAAACTAATATGCTAATGCATTCCAACAACTCTTAACATAACAGAAGAGGAGTTTGTGATGACTCTTTCAACCCCTTTTTCTTTAAGTTAAAGTAGCAATCAATGACACACCAGTAAGATTTTTGATGTTTTCAAAATGATTGTCTTATGCTTATCAAGGCTGCATTTATTTGATCAAAAATACAGTAAACTAGTAATACAGTAAAATATTATTACAATCCTTCAGAAAACATTTCTAAAATGCTGATTTATTATCATTGTTGGAAACTGCTGTGCTGCTTAATATTTCTTTGGAATCTATGATACTTTTTCAGGACTCTTTGATAAATAAAAAGAACAGCATTTATTCAAAATACAAATCGTTTGTTACAATATACTGTTCAAAAGTTTGGGGTCAGTACTTAAAAAAAAGTAATTAATACTTTTATTCAGCAAGGATATGTTAAATTAATAAAACATGTTAGTGAAGACTTGTATTGCTACAAAAGATTTCTATTTTGAATAAATTGATGATTTGGTGATCAAGAAACATTGATCACCAAATGATTTTTTCATATTTTTTTGAAAATCTTGATATATTTTTTCAGCATTATATGTTGAATAGAATGCTCGTAAGAACAGCATTTGTTTGAGCTAGAAATCTTCTGTAACATTGTGCAAATGTTTTTATTGTCACGTTTGATCAATATAATATGTTCTTGCTGAAAAGTTTTTGGTAGTGTATATCACATATAATTTGCTTTGTTTAATGCTTTTTTTATTTTTTATTTTAAAGATATGGTTTTGGACCAGCACGAGATGTCAGGTTCTTTAGGAGAGGAGGTGAGGAAGAAGGTTCGAAATGCTCTCCTTAAACAGCATCACCATCAGAACCAGAAGAAACTGGCTAACCGGATCCCAATCGTACGCTCTTTCGCAGATATCGGCAGGAAGCAGTCTGAACCTAACTCAATGGATAAGAATGGTACTGCTCCACATACTCCAGCAAATGTATTCTTTTACATTTGCCATGCATCTTTTTTTTTAATTATTTTTTTTGATTGTGTGTTTGTGTCTGTCTGTCTGTGCATCCTAGTTACCATCAAGACCCATTTGCTCCCTAGTCCCCTCTTCTCTCTCTGGCCTAGGTTCAGTAGCAATGTGAGAAACAGACAGGTGCTCCTATGTCCAGCCTGCTCCCTCTGCTGTCCCAAGTGTCTGTCAGCTCCTCATAAACCGCACCCATGTCCTTCTGCCCCTCCTGCCCCAGATACCACCCTCGTCCGACCCAAAACTAACCACATCCCCTTCAGCAAGCAACTAAGCTTGCATTACGGCTACCATCAGGCAAAATGATCATAGATTCGCCTGTACTTATGTGGGGCAGTAACATTATTGCTATTTTAAGAGCAAAAAAGGTTTTCATCTCCATGACTGTAACATCACTGTCTTTCTTCAAAACGATTGAATCTGTTATATGATGGTCTGTTATTTATTCCTCTGTTTGGTATGATTGCTGCACTGCTTCCAGGTCAGACGGTGTCCCCTCAGGCTCAGCCCACCACAACAGAAGGACGTGGGGATGGCAGTCGTGAGAACAGTGCTGTTGACTTCAGCAAAGTAAGAATGACATTACAGACAGTAGTAAATCTTACTCTGGAGCTTAAATATACAATCATACACTACTCTTCAAATGTTTGGGGGCAGTAAGCTTCTTGAGCATCAAGTCATTATATTATGACTTGACCCCCACACCTACATCTCTTGCCAGCACTGAGACTCAAACCTGCGACCTTCAGGTTACAAGTCGAACTCTCCAACCATTAGGCCATTCTGCCATTCTTTTGTGCCTGCAGATAGACCTCCACTTCATGAAGAAGATCCCACCAGGAGCTGAGGCATCCAACATCTTGGTGGGTGAGCTGGAGTTTCTAGAGAAACCTGTGGTGGCCTTCATCCGTTTGTCCCCCGCTGTGCTGCTCAATGGACTAGCAGAGGTCCCCATTACCACCAGGTAAGAGCAGATATATCTGTGCACAAAACTCATTAAACATATTAATGTCTCAGTCGTTCAAATTCATTCTGTGGAGCGGTGTGCCTCAGAGTTCACTACTAAGTCCTTTGTCATTGTGCAGGTTTCTCTTCATTCTGCTTGGGCCCTTGGGGAAAGGGCCTCAGTACCACGAGATTGGCCGCTCTATTGCCACGCTAATGACAGACGAGGTCAGTACTATGGACAACACTGTGTTTATTTCTATACTTTATGATATACTATATGTAGGAGGCTCTTATGTGTGCTAATTTCACCTGAATGTCTCTTCTCCAGGTGTTCCATGATGTGGCTTATAAAGCAAAGGATCGTTCTGACCTTGTGGCAGGAATTGATGAGTTTTTGGACCAGGTGACTGTGCTGCCTCCAGGCGAGTGGGATCCCACCATCAGAATAGAGCCGCCCAAAAGCGTGCCCTCACAGGTGAGCCAGTTCTCAAACTCTATGCACTCATTTATCACGGATTTGGACTTCAGTGATGCACAGAAATTTAAGACTGAAAATATTCATCCAAAAATTATTTTTCAGTTTTGGACAAAACAGTTTTTGAGGGTTGAATTTATTGACTAAATGATCATCTTTTCCTCTTTATTGCTAAATTATATAGCACAATGTAAACATGAATGAACATTAGAAGGTATGTTGAAAGAAATAGTACAACTTACTAAAATATATTATGTCGTGTAATCACTCAAGCAGTTCTTTCAGAAAACAGAAAGAAGCCAATAGAACAGCTTGTAAACAATGTTACATTTACCTCAAGAAAACCATTCAATGTCAGCTTGAGAGTCAGCTAGAAAAATGAACATTAGAGAGGAACATTTTGCTAAATATATGAACTACATTACATATTAATATATACATTCATTCGTTCGTTTTTACTTAACATGTTGTCTTCATTATTCTGTTTAAATAAATCAGTAATTCAATTTTGTTAATGCCACACTAAATTAGAAACATTATTATATATACATATAATTATGTATAAAGTAATCTAAAAACTGAGATCAGTATTAATGTTGGTTTTGTGTTACCATCTTGCAGGAGAAAAGGAAGGTTCCTCCTCTGGCCAATGGAGGGGCTGATCTGGGGGAGGCTGAAGAGCACGGAGGCCACGGAGGACCAGAACTACAGCGCACAGGGAAGTGAGTAATCTGCAAATATGTACTGTCCATATATTTTAGCATTTGTGAATTCGGTAAATCCCCATGGCAGAGATGGACTTGGATCTCAGAAGTGTATTTTGTTTGGATCTTCAGGTTTTTTGGTGGTTTTTTTATGGACATCAAGCGTAAGGCTCCTCACTACCTGTCAGATTACACAGATGCCATCAGTCTGCAGTGTCTCGCCTCCTTCCTTTTCCTGTACTGCGCATGCATGTCTCCTGTAATCACCTTCGGAGGTCTACTAGGAGAAGCCACGGAAGGACGCATAGTAAGAACATATTTATATATGCAAAACGTATATTAAGCAGAGGGGTTGATTATGATGTGACTGATGTTATGTTTTTCCCATTTCAGAGTGCAATAGAGTCTCTGTTTGGAGCCTCTATGACGGGTATAGCGTATTCTTTGTTTGCTGGGCAGCCCCTCACTATCCTGGGCAGCACAGGACCTGTCCTGGTCTTTGAGAAAATCCTCTTCAAATTCTGCAAGTGAGGCACCTTGATTTGCACTAAGCATTTTGAAGTATTTCAATCAACTCAAGGGAATTCTGCACTGATAGCGTTGTTTATTTTCACATGCAATCTGCATTGTTGTAGCACTGTATTTCATAAAAAGGAAATATGCAAATCAGGTAATGATGCAAACCCACTCAATTTTTTTTATAAATCCATAAAAACACTTCAGTTACATGAATTAAATATCAATAGAAAAATGTAAACTTATTTCATTTCATTTAGCTGCCAAAGCAACATTTCTTATTTGCATTTAGTTAAACTTGATGTACTAAAATAACTAAAACTAAATAAAAATTTATAAAAACTATATATACATATTTAAGGGAAAAAAAAAACTACAAGGAATGAAAATGACAAAAAATAAAATTCTAAATATCAATATTTAATTAAAATATAAATTAAAACTATTACAATGTCTCAAATTTAGAAATAAAAACAATATTAGTGACTGGAATTTAAAAAAAAAAAGCTCACATGAGTTTATTCAAAGTATTCGGCCACAGATTAAAATTTAGATTAACATATCAAGTTCCAAATTCATTAATTAATTATAAACAGAAATACCTATTCACAGATTGCAGGTGATTAGTGGATACATTTTTTAAAAAAAATTTAATTCTTATATTAGCTTATATTAGCAAGAAAGGCAACACAATTTAGTTAACTCACCCTCAAAGTGTCTTTTATCATATTACCATAAAACAGACAGAGACTCATCTCTTTTATCTGTGTTTTCTCCTCAGAGAATATGGTTTGTCCTACCTCTCCTTGCGTGTGTGCATCGGTCTGTGGACAGCCTTTTTCTGTCTTCTGCTGGTTGCCACAGACGCCAGCTCGCTGGTGTGTTACATCACACGATTCACGGAGGAAGCCTTCGCTTCCCTCATCTGCATCATCTTTATCTACGAGGCTCTGGAGAAACTCATTCATCTGGGAGAGACGTACCCTTTCAACATGCACAACGACCTCAACCAGCTCACTCAGTACTCGTGAGTACATCTTCCTTAAAGGTGCTGTAGGGAACTTTTGTAAAAAAATATTTTGTACATATTTATTAAACCTGTCATTATGTCCTGACAGTAGAATATGAGACAGATAATCTGTGTAAAAATCAAGCTCCTCTGGCTCCTCCCAGTGGTCCTATTGCCATTTGCAGAAACTCCATCGCTCCCGGTAAAAAACAACCAATCAGAGCTGCGGTCCGTAACTTTGTTTGTGTTCAAAGTATAGAAAAATGTATATAATATAAGCGAGTACACCATGAATCCATTATCCAAACCGTGTTTTTAGCTTGTCCTCAATCACTAGTGTGCACCTATAATAAGTGTTTATATTCGGACTATTTTAGATTGCTTTGGGGGTACCGCGGCGGAGTAACCCAGTACCTTTGTGATACTTCATAGACATAAACAGAGAGAAGTAGCTCCGGCTACGATGTTCTTCCGCAAAACGCAAGCAGTTCTGTTTATTAATCGCTAGAGCGTCAAAAGTTCCCTACCGCAGCTTTAAAGTCACAGCTCTAATTCAGTACGTGTTGATAAAGTTATCAATGTGAAATCATGTGATATATTTATTTGTGTTTTGCAGGTGTGTGTGCACAATGCCCGAAGAACCTAGCAATGCCACACTGAGTTACTGGCAGGACAAAAACATCACTGCTTCTGAAATTGACTGGTTAGGCCTAGATGTAAAGGTAAGTGTGACTATTGGTGCATTCGTATTTACGAGTTGATAATGTTTATAATAAAAAGAAAACAAGTAGTTTATATGGAACAAAGAGTACAAGTGCTAGAAGGTAAAAACAAACAAGTAGCTAGAATAAAAACTGAACAGAGTGTGCAAGTGTTAAAGGGACAAGTGTAGATGGAAGAGATATGTCTACTGGATATATATATCTATATCTAACTATCAATATATATATAGATGGTTATATATGGGTATATAACTGCATTCCCATAGGCTCCATCATAGTCAGTCATCATCCTGCATAATTTTTGTTAGCAATTGCATGCAATGACGTACTATACAGGTCTGGGTGCGTTAAATGCATTAATCATTGAGTGCATTGCATTGTGCCATTATGTGTTCATAAAACCTCAGCTCATTTGAATACTGCACATTTTTACAAATAATAGGTCACCCGTACATACAGAAGATTATAAACCCTCATAGTACTTTATTTTAAAACAGTATGCCACCACCCTTACGAAAGGAAAATATATTTACCAATATATTTCCTAAAATATATTGTGATATATTGTAATATATTATTTTCCCTTTTTATTTCTAATATTTTATATATTTGAATACATTTAATAATATATTGATGACACATATAGTATATAATATATTGCAAAATATACAAATGATTGCCGCTTTCAATATATTGCAATATATTGGAAAAAATAAATATATATAAGAATATATGTCTAATATATTACATGATATTTTCCAATATACTGCAATATATTTTTGTTTCATAAGGGCATATGGGGTAATACATTTCAGTGACTCGTACTTTATAAAAGCAAATCCTCAATTGGTTGACCTCAGTTCCCCTTTATATTTAAACTCCTGCACACACACAAATATACAACACAACACAATCTAATCCACCATAAACAAATCCTTGTGATATTTCCAGTTACACATGACTATATGATTTTATCTTCCTTTTTTCTAGAGTTTGTGTTTATATGTGTTCTTTGGAGCAGATGTGATTATGGTGTCTGCTGTTTCATCTCAGGGCTGTGTGGAGAACAGGGGAGAGTTTGTGGGCCGAGCCTGTGGCCACCACGGTCCGTACATCCCTGACGTCCTCTTCTGGTCTGTCATTCTCTTCTTCTCCACGGTTGTCATGTCCTCCTTCCTCAAGGAGTTCAAAACTAGCCGTTACTTCCCCACCAAGGCAAGAAGCTTCCGTGTGTTTCAGTATAGAATAGTACAATATAATCTAAGAATTATAATTTATCTAGACCCATTATACCTAACAGAGTAAAGAGGCACTGCTAAGCCTTTAGCATTTTGAAGACTCACAGATTTATGTTCATGCTTATTCTAATTCAGTGCTTTTCTAAACAGGTGAGGGCAGTTATCAGTGATTTTGCAGTTTTCATCACCATCATGACCATGGTTCTGATCGACTATGCTCTGGGGGTCCCTTCCCCCAAACTACAGGTTCCCAATGAGTTCAAAGTGAGTCGTTAAGAGAAGTTTTACAGTACATTTCTGCACAAATCTATCCTGTGCGTATGAATATGTCATTAATCAGATGATCTCTCACAGCCAACCAGAGATGACCGTGGCTGGTTCATCAGCCCATTAGGTCCAAACCCATGGTGGACCATTATCGTGAGCTTCATCCCAGCTCTGCTATGCACCATCCTCATCTTCATGGATCAACAAATCACTGCTGTTATTATTAACAGGAAGGAACACAAGCTTAAGGTCCGCTGCTAAGTCCTTCACAATATGCTCCTTTTGGTCAACAGATATTCAACCTGATGTCTTTTGTTATGAATGTGTGCCTCCACAGAAAGGCTGTGGGTATCATCTGGACCTGTTTGTGGTGGGTGTGATGCTGGGCGTGTGCTCTTTGATGGGCCTGCCATGGTTCGTAGCCGCGACGGTGCTGTCAATCAGCCACGTGAACAGCCTGAAGCTGGAGTCCGAATGCTCTGCGCCTGGAGAACAGCCCAAGTTCTTGGGCATCAGAGAGCAGCGCTTCACCGGCCTCATGATATTCGTCCTGATGGGCAGCTCAGTGTTTATGACCTCCATACTGAAGGTCAGTGACCTTTGGCTCAGATTGAGTCAGCCTGCTAACATGATGCTGGCATTAAACTTTTGAGACATTTCATCTTCTTACGTTTTTGTCCTCAGAATATCCCGATGCCTGTGTTATATGGAGTTTTCCTCTATATGGGAGCATCGTCTCTCAGGGGCATACAGGTACTGCAATTACTGAATTCATATATTGTGCATTTGTTTATTCAGCCATTTGTTTGAGTGGCTTATGTTACTTAATATTGTTTATATATTATTATAGTATATATTAATGGTTTGTATTTTTATTTTTTTATTTTAGTTTATGGGTTAGCAATTTTTTGATATGCTTGTAATTTGCATTAGTTTTATAATGTAATTTCGTTGTTGAATAATTTAAATTATTAATAATTATTTATCATTTAAGCATTTACTTAGTTCATTTTTGTTTTGGTTATTTTTTATTACTTCAATTGATTCAAGTCAGCATTTCAAATTTTTTATTTTTTTTAACAATATTAGTATATATATATATATATATATATATATATATATATATATATATATATATACACACATTGCTGCTTAAAAAATTTGTGAACCCTTTAAAATTGTCTATATATCTGCATAAATATAACCCCCCAAAATCATCAGATTTTCATGCAAGTCCTGAAAGTTGAAAAAGAGAACCCAGTCAAACAAATGAGATCGAAATATATACTTTGTCATTTATTTACTCAGGAAGATGATCCAATATTACATATCTGTGAGCGGCAAAATATGTGAATCTCTAGGATTAGCTGATAATTTGAAGGTGAAATTAGAGTCCATCTGATTTATATATCTGACAATGTTAGCTGTTTGCATTTGCTGTTCAGTTCTTTGATCGCCTGAGGCTGTTTTGGATGCCAGCAAAACACCAGCCTGATTTTATCTACCTGAGACACGTCCCGCTGAGAAAAGTTCACCTGTTCACCATCGTCCAGCTCACCTGCTTGGTGCTTCTCTGGGTCATCAAAACCTCCAGAGCTGCCATAGTCTTTCCTATGATGGTAAGATATGTGTGTTTATATATATGTGTGTGTGTATATACATTTATATGTAAGATATCATATGATATCTGTGTGTTTTCTTGCAGGTCTTAGCCCTTGTGTTCATCCGTAAGCTGTTGGATTTTGTCTTTTGTAAGCGGGATCTCAGCTGGCTTGACGACCTCATGCCTGAGAGCAAGAAGAAAAAAATGGAAGATGCACAGCAAGAGGTACCCCCCCCCACCCATTAACCACTGCTATTGGTTCTGGCCTGCGACGATGCTATTGGCCGGTGAAGACCAAGCACTGCTGGCAGTGTTTTAAAAGGACACATCACCATTGTGTTCTTTCTCTCACTTTCAGGAAAACCAGTGTGTCTTGATGGAGGATGAAGGAATTGTACAAGTGCCCTTAGAGGGGCATTGCAAGTAAGTAGCAAAACAATCAGTGTTAAAAATGGGTAGCTTGCTGTTGTTAAAGGGATGGTTCACTTTCACATTAAATTTTGATATGTTTTAGCTTACCTCAAGGGCATCCAAGATGTAGGTGTCTTGGTTTCCACAGTAGTTTCAATTTTGATATTTTTAGGTCAAAACATTCTGGTCTGTGACTGGATATAATGCATGTACAGAGGAGTCCAAATTAAACGATTCCCCATCGTAAGTACACATTGATGACCTAAGACACGAAACGAGCGGTTTGTGTATTTATATCGTTTTTTCCTCTTGTACACAACCACGTCCAACTGATCTGAGGGCGCGAGTGCTTCCTGATGTGACGTGTGCGCGTGCTCCGGCTTAGTCTGCGCAAGAGCGGAAAGCGCCGGAAGTGATCTCTCGCGTGTGTACGTCACTCATTGTTTACTGTCTATGGTTTACACAGAGATTTCGGAAGTTTTACCTTTCACTGTGAAGATCTAAACATATTTAGACATACAGGTAATTGCAATGGAAGACGAT
Organism: Carassius auratus; assembly: GCF_003368295.1. Taxonomy (NCBI): domain Eukaryota; kingdom Metazoa; phylum Chordata; class Actinopteri; order Cypriniformes; family Cyprinidae; genus Carassius; species Carassius auratus. The sequence goes on along the minus strand of NC_039278.1, from coordinate 5,369,307 downwards.
TTCAATATATCAACAGACAACGTTAATTTTTTTTCACAACCACATTTATTTGAACCAGAATACACAGATCAAGTATTCAGGAGCGATCCGCTGCAGCAGCACGTCTTCAAGCCTCGGAGATACAGAGATCTCTTCAAAATTGGTGGTATTTTAGTAGCAAGTGTTGTGAGATGCCAACAGAAGTGGAGAGCATATGTTGTCACGAATGAAACACTACAAGACGACGACGAGGACATTGACAGTATCGCATCACACACACCTGCCTGACTGAAGATCCTGAGTTCTCTCCGCTGTTGAGACGCAGCGTTTTGCACGTTGTGTTTAGTTTGCCACATATAAACTGGAGGTGACGTCCAATGCCAGAGGGACCCAATGGCACGCTGTCAATAGAGTGAGTAATGTGTTGTGTTTATTATAATCGCAACGATTATAGGGTGCATTATAAACAAATTAATTAATTACAATTACTGCATTATATTTCAGACAGTGCAGATTGGTGGCGTATCATGTGGTAAACAGTAAACAATGAGTGATGTACACGCACGAGAGATCACTTGCGGCGCTTTCCGCGCTTGCGCAGACTAAGCCAGAGTGCGCGCGCACATCACACATCAGGAAGCACGCGCGCCATCAGATCAATTCGATGTGGTTGTGTACAAGAGATTTGAAGTGGTGACAATAGACCTCCATTATATGAGTCACAGACAAGAACGGTTTGACCTAAAAATATCAAAATGGGAACTACTTGTGGAAACAAAGACACCTACATCTTGGATGTCCTTGAAGTAAGCTAAATCATATCAAAATTTAATTTGAAAGTGAACTATCCCTTTAACACTTTTATCTAATCTAACCCTTAAATCTGATTTTGTAAGAGTATTTATATTAAGTGATGTGATTTAAAAAATATTTGATTGAATAATTACTTTTTTTGAATGAAAAATTGAATAAAAACGTTTGAATACATTTTTTTATTAATTTATTTGTTTGTTATTTCGAACACTGCCATTCAAAAGTTTGAGTCAGTAAGAAACGAATGCTTTTATTCGGGAAATTGCAATAAAAGCAGTTATAATGTAACAAAAGATCAAATAAATGCTGATAAAACTGAGGCAAATAAACTCTGTTATTTTTAACTTATTATTAAAAAGAAAAAAAAATCACAGCTTCCACAGAGATACTAAAAATCAATAAAATTTTTGACACTGATAATAATAAAGGTTTGATGATGATATAATGATTTCTGAAAATATAACAAAATATATATATATATATATATATATATATATATATATATATATATATATATATATATATAAAGATTTTGTAATACAGTTTTTTGTATTTTTTCGTACCAACCCAAATATTTTACATTTAATTTCACTTGTTTCATTTCGAGCCGAATGGCTTGCACTTATTAATTTCAGTTAAAATGTTTAGATGGCCTCATCTCTTCTTGAAAAAAAGATTAATTTCAAAATAGATGAAAAAACAACAACAGTCTGAGATTAAAAATGGCATAAAATCTGTTTGTGTTCATCAAGGGACGATCCTTCCACTGTCAACATTTCAGATGAGATGACAAAGACGACTTTTGGAAACACCTGGAAAGACCTCAGCACTGACAGCACCAACAAAGATCAAAGCTCAAAAAGGTTTGGATTTAACATTCCCTCAGTACATTTTCTCGCACACATGACAATCTTCAAACATGTCACTTTAATCTCACCACACACCTGCAAACATTACATTAGGATAATCAAAATACATAGTATTTTATGCTAATGGGACATGTCAGTTTCTCAATTCAGTAGTGAAGACCTTCACCTCACAGCTCGCTTTACTCCTTAAATGGGACCAAAACTCAGTCCACAACATTTTCATTCTTAGATCCGAGTTTAGTCATATCTGAGCCCTTTGATGAAATCCCCAACAGCCTTTACTTTAAAAATGCTAAATGAATATAGGATTGCTAAAATATCTCTATCCTAATTTGGAATCAATTCCCAGTGAAATTAAATAAGACTCTTACTGGATAAATGAAATTCCTAGATAACTGAATAAAGTCAATTTATCTGTAATCCAATAAGGATCGTTCAGGATCTGCACTTCATTGTGATGAAATTAAATTAGCAGTCTGTTTAGTAAACTCCTCAAACATGCTGTTCTCTTTGAAATGACTGAATTTTTCATCCCTGTCACTCGTAAGCTCCCTCTCCTAATGTCCCAGATGCTGATTTCCGAAAGGTAAGTTGCAACCCATCCCGTCTGTGCACGATCACTGTATATACACTAGTGCTCTTGGTGTCTGGCCTCCATTTTTTTTTTGGTGCTATGGTTATTGTTTATTGTTTCCCAAATGTTCAAACCTTTTCTCCTTTTCTAAAAAAAATTGCATCTTCCTCTTTAGAGTTTAACAACAATGAAGCATTTCCAGGCTTCACAAAGGGCATTTTACTAAAAAAGTGGCATCACAATAAGAGATTCAAGCTTTTTGTTCCAAAGCATTTTAGGGTTTGTGTGCATGTTTGTGTGTATTTGTTTAATGCATGCAAAAGCATGATTTTCTGATAGGTCAAAGGTCAAGCTTTAGCGCATGCAAATTAAACGAATAGTTCACCCAAAAATGAAAATTTGCTGTAAATGTACTCATTCTCAGGCCAACCAAAATGTAGAAGAGTTTGATTCTTAATCAGAACAGGTTTGGAGAAATGTAGGATCACCTCATTTTTTCACCAGTGGATCATCTGTAGTAAATGGGTGCCGTCAGAATGAGAGTCCAAACAGATGATAAAAAACATAATAATCCTCAAGTAATCCACACCACTCCAGTCCATGAAGTGAAAGCTGCATGTTTGTAAGAAACAAATCCATTGTTAAGACTTATTTAACTTCAAACTGTTGCTTCTAGAACAGGGGTGTCAGACTCAATTCAATCCTGCTCCAACACACATACCATGTAGTTTTCAAATAAGCCTGAAGGACTTGATGAGTTGGATGGATCAGGTGTGTTTAATTATTGTTGAATCTAAACTCTGCAGAGCTCCGGCCCTCCAGGAACTGAGTTTGACTCTACTGTCCTAGAATATCATCTCATCTGAATCAGTTCAAAACAGTTCTGAATGAATATGTTGGTGCATTTTGATGCAAGAGAACAAGTGGGGATTTTTCATCGGAGGTGGTATAGGTATGGATTACGGACTTGTCTATTTTGGCCAGATTTTACCGTTAAAAATTAAAACACCTTAATGATGGGTTTTCAAAGCTTTTCACTTCACACAATGTTAATTGATGGACTGGAGTCATGTACTGTAGGTAACTTGTGGATTATTGTGATGTTTTTATCAGCTGTTTGGAGTCTCATTCTGACGGCACCCATTCACTTAGAGGAGAATCCGTTGGTGAGCAAATAATGTAATGCAAAATTTCTCCAAATCTGTTCTGATGTAGAAACAAACTCATCTTCATCTTGGATGGCTTCAGAGCAAATGTTAATTTTTGGGTGAAATATTCCTTTAACTCACTGAGGTCAGACATTCATGTAAAATAGGGCTGTCAAAGTTAACGCATGCAACAAGTTAAATGTACTTCATGCTATTTTTTTGTTTTAACATTGTTATTGAAAATAAAACTGATAACAAAGAGTCCCTAATGGAAAATCTGTATGTAGAATATACCGTAATTCATTTATAAATCAAACCCATATGGTTTGTTTAACATTATTTAACAAATTATTTTGATTTTTTTATTGTGAAATTTATATCTAGAGTAATTATAGAAATTTATATATGTTATACTATGAGAGTCATCAATAAAGTCATTACATATGTATTTAAAAAAAAAAGACTGAAAAAATGAAACAAATGCATTAACAGGCTAATTGTGAAAGTGTTATATATGAATATATAATTCATATATATATATATATATATATATATATATATATATATATATATATATATATATATATAATTATAATTTAGCATTTTATTTGAATTTATATTTGAATTCATATTTAAATTGTTTAAATATGATACATATTTACATTTTTAAATATTAAATTAATAATTAAATAGTTTTCATGAATTATTTATTTTATTATTCATTACTATGAATCATCAGTTGACAGCACTAATAAATCAATAATCTTGCTTTCATGAAGAATGTGTTCACACAAAACAACACACACGCTCAGTTTCTCTTCAGCTTTTCAAGTGTGTTTTTCTTCAGGGTGATGCGTGTTTTTCTGTATTCCGCAGCTCAAAGGTTGAAGTTGCCATTGGACATAAAAGAGGTGATGAAGAGAAGGAGGCAGATCTGGATAGAGAGACGAGTTTGTGAGTTCACGTATTTCGAAACACTCTGTACCGTGCCACACTACGAGCACCACGAAATGCTTCTGTTCTGTAGGTCTGTGTGTGCCAGTCTGTGCTAAGGCACCTTGCTATATTTACATGTTTTTTATGTGCGTGTGTGGGGACATGTTTGTTTCAAGCATCTGAATATATATCAGAATTTGCCGCCCACAAGGAGGATTGTTGGGTTGTGTGTTTATCTAGTCCAACTCTAGTCAAATTGTAGTTTCACATAGAAATTTAAAAAGAAAAATTAAGGTTACTTTTGTTTTCGACCAGGTAGGGTGTATTTTGTATGTTTTATATTTTTTTGAAAGTAGATCCTATTGAAATTCCTTGTCTTATATCCTGAATACATTTACTATATAATAATGCATTCTTTTTTTATTATGCATAAATGATAAATCTTAATTTGCAGGTATAGTTAAAATATTATAATAGTAAAAAGACATTTCTGAGAGAAGATGCAAATGTAGTTGTATCAGCTTTTTTTTAGTGTCTGTGCGTCAAAATGTTCTCTGCATTACTTCATAAGATGCTTGATGTTAACATTTACTACTCATGAGCAGTGACCAAGATTTTTAAAAGAACTTTTATGAACCGTTTTCTCATTTTATGAATGTTATGGTACGATTTCTCTAAAAACACAAACATATGAGCCAGGACTGTGCTCATTCTAGCCTACAACATTTTCTCCCCAGCTTCTTTATATGAAACACATCCATATTCATAAATTCACTTGTTGATCTGCCCTGTTTTTTTTTTTTTTTTTATGGTTATTACAAAGCTTTATCTCATTTCGTGTAGCACTTAACCATGCAAATAATAGTAAACATATATTTTGTTAAAACATTGCACATAATATAACTGTATAGTGTGGTTTTCACAATGTTTCTGAGTGGCAGGGCTTCTGTCTCCTCTACAAGAGTCATTTGCAAGCTGAGAAGAGACCTCATCGCTCAAACGAATGAATTATACTATTACTGCCAGTAATACAAAAATCCTTCAAGAAATGCAATAATATTCCTTTCCATAAGAGGAGCATTACACCATACACTAACCAGAGACAAATCGAGCATTTATCATCAACACATGTACATGTGATTCTGTATTTTGTCAATGTGTATTATCTTTAAATAAAGTTATTTAATATGTGCATAGATTTAAATATGTATAGACCGTGAGGGTGGGGTCGGGGGGCATGAATGTTTTATTGTTACTGTCAGTGTTTTTACAGTGTTTTTGCCTTATTCAAGGTTGGTTAACAAAACTACGACACGCACATCTATGTCATGCACATGTCGGCAGCATTAAGTTCTGTTGATTTCACTGTAAAATATGAATTACTTTCTGAAAAAAGTCTCTGTTGTTTGTAAAGTTATTCATTGGAATGAATATGTATCATTGCAAATATGAGCAAATTTCATCTAAATAAATGTGACTGCAAATAAACTGATGCTTAAGTGTGTTTGCGCAACAGTTGCAATATTAGTACATTTACTAGCTTATATACAAGGGATATTTTATCAGTCTCTAAAATAGCAAGGTAGTTTGTAGTCCTTATTAGCAATGCAATTAATTTATTTAAGCATTTTGTTCATTTCACGATTGACGTAGGCCTAACTGTTTAAATTCAACACCACGTGAAAGAACGTGGGGGGAAAACAATCAAACAAACACTGTATTTACTTAAAAAACCAAAACTAAGATTTCTAAAAACCTACAGGCCTTGGAAATGTCCAAATGCTGCCTAATTCTTATCCAGGTTTTAGGACTACAGACTGGACGGCTCTATGGTGCATATGGTACTCATTCAAAGACAAAACACATAAAAAAATAACAAGACAAGTGAAACCAAAGTGACATCCGAAACAGAAAAGGTGTTTGTAGTTTGGCCTACCCTTACGAAAGGAAAATATATTTACCAATATATTTCTTAAAATTATAATATATTATTTTCCCTTTTTATTTTCTAATATTTTATATATTTGAATACATTGAATAATATATTGATTATACATAATATATAGCAAAATATAAAAATGATTGCCGCTTTCAATATATTGCAATATATTGGAAAAAATAAATATATATATATAAGAATATATGCCTAATATATTACATGATATTTTCCAATATACTGCAATATATTTTTGTTTCATAAGGATACAAATCGACGTCATGGCTATCTGCTGAAAGATAAAACACAATGCAGTTTTTTTTCACTCTCTCTCTCTCTTTTAAAATTAATTTATTCATTTAAGATGTTATAAATTATCCTTGTGACAACAGTCCAGCTGTTCATTTATAATGGTGGATTATTTTCTCGGGACGCCAGTTGGATAAGGTAACGTTAGTCTATTATAATACATCTGTTATTTTGTTAAATGCCGACAAAACTGTCAGTGTGAACGTAGCCTTAGATTTACTTTTGACTTTCGAAAGAAAATATAAAATCAAATGCAGTACTTTGAGTCGATAGGCCCAGGCGTGTGCCCCGTATGTCCAGTAGATGACGTGTTTGCTGCATGAATGTGATGCTAATGTTTCCAGCAGGAGGCGCTGCAGCACAGGCGTCATCGCTCTTGACAGGAAGTTGACAACATTGCCATCTGGCGGTGAAAATTTAATAGGTCAACATTTAATTGGCCTAAATCAGTGGTTTTCAATCGTGGTCCTGGTCTGGGGACCCACCTATCTGCACAATTTGTATGTCTCTCTCATCTGACACACTCCGTTCAGTTCATGGTGCTGTCTCTCCTAATGATGATCTGAATCTGGTGTGTTAAATAAGGGATACCACAAAATATGCAGAGTGGCTGGTACGATTGAAAACCACTACATGACATTTATGACATTTTCTCCAACACTTACTTCAGCTTCTTTTGCATTGCCAACAGTCTTATGTATAATTTATATAATTATTCGTTATATGATTATTCTGATTGACGCTGTTCAGTGCAGAACACGTTTCGTAGGAATGATGAAAGGACAAAGTGTCTGTTTGGGAAAATAAATTAATAAATAAATAACAAGAATAAGTTGCATATGTTATTATAAAAACAAGTTCAACACTCAGTACTATCCTTAATTATCTTAAAAACATTTTTAATGAGTAAAGCATGTGAAGTGAGTTTACACGTTACGGCACGAGTACAGATGGTGTCTCATCACCCAGCGTTTCCAAGGTGAGGATCTGGCTTCCAAGGACAGTGTCGTCAAGTTAAGATGATAACGGCCCATCAGCTCACATCAAAACACGGAAAAGAGTCCAGCTCAGTCATGATGCAGCTCCGCAAAAAAAGAAAAAAAAAGAAAAAAGGTACGTTAAGAAAATAAAAGCTAAACGTGCATGTAACATAACTGAATCAAATTATATGTATAATGTTTAGATATTGTTTGATATCTGTAAAATATTTACAACATTCAATCTTTTAAAATATGCATTAAAATATATTAATTATATTATACTATTATTTGTATTATTATTACAAGTAGCATGTGATTAAATTACTATTTTCATTATTGTAATTAGTAGTATTAGTAGTATAATATAAAGTATTAAGGATTCAAATATGTTGTAGAGTTTATTACTGCATTACTTGACCAATGCACCGGAATTAATGTAAAAAAATAAAAATAAACACACAGATTAATTATATAAATTAATAATATATATTAATAATTAATATATTTTTAATTATTTTTGTGCATTTACTAATAATGCATTAAATTAATACATCAATAAATTAAATAATATAAAACGCATAATATTAAACAATGTAAAAAGTAAAATTGAGTATATTTAATAATATAATATATTAAAAAACATTTTATTTACATATTTTTTTTTACATGAGGTGCTGGTTTACAGTACATGATGTATGCATTAATGATAATAATACATATTATTTTAGGCATTTATTAACAATATACTCTATGAATATAACCAATAATATAATATAATATAAGAATAGTTTTTTAATATTTAAGCATTTCGTTACAACAGGACTATTGCAGTACAGGCTGTATGCACAAGGCTCCATTCCACTGAATCCATTGTTCCAGGTTTTTTGTGTGTGTGTGTGTGTCTCTGAAGGCAGGTACTGTTTCCTCCCTCTGATTCCCTTCCTGGTGCCTGATACAGTCTTTAGAATAGAAGCCATAGGGCTGGTTTGAGAGGAGGTAAAGTCCAGACAGCATCACTCAGGTGCTGAGATTCAGAATGAATGATTAACATCGCAAAAGCCTCTCTGCATCTCCACACTGTAGAACAGAAGAGCCGGATTCATCTGCCGGTGTCACCAGCTCTCTCTCCCTTGTCTTCTGCCGGAGATCTCCATCAAGGGCTGGGAGTGGCTGCTGTCATTGTGAGAGCGGAGTGGGGAAGCCCTCCGGTGAGAGGAGAGGAGAGGAGAGGAGAGGAGAGGAGAGGAGAGGAGAGGAGAGGAGAGGAGAGGAGAGGAGAGGAGAGGAGCCACCGTTCACACCCTGAGATGCTCTGCAGGCTGGAGGAGGAAGAGGAGATGTCTCTACTGGAGCTACAGCAGAGGGTGGACTGTATCATCACTCATGTTGGTGAGTGGATTATTCTCCGCTGAGGCTGATGGGGGTGTGTTACAGCTGTGATTGGTCTTTCCATCGCTGATTCAGGTGCAGTCCGTGAGTTCTGGGATTTAGGGGAAACCATGAGGTTTCCTGATGGACAGTGATACAACTGTATGTTTTATTTTAGCATTGGATGTCATTTTATCACACATAGAATGTGATCATAGACTACAGCAATTGCAGACTTTTATTAGTTTATTTTATTTTACTATTATTCATTTTTATTTCTTAATTTATGGAGGTTATTTGGAGGTTATTAGATATTTGCATTGGAATTACCAATTGATTTTGTTTCAGATTTTGTACCTGTTTGTTTCAGAATCACATGCTTCATTTAATTAAATGAATGCAATTAAAAATACCTTTTCAGCAAATTCTGAAAATAGTCAGCTTAGTCGAATAACAGCTCCTCAACCAAATAAATACATAAAAATGTGGACTTTTATTATTATTATTATTATTATTATTATTATTATTATATTTGGGTATACTTATATTGTGTGTATAGATTTAGACAACATTTCCACATTTACAGTTTACCAGTGTTTTACCTGTCCAAAGTAAAACAATGATATTTAAAAAATGTCTGTTAACATTGTTAACACATCATTTATAGTATTTATTAATACTATATTCTATCAATATATTATAAAAAGGTGTATGTAATTAATAAGAAAACATAACATAAGTTCATAAAGTTTATTATTATTTAATTAATTATTATTATTTTTTTTAAATAAGGCTCTCATTCCATTGAATCCATAGCGGAAAGCACTGATTTTAGTGCATCAAATTGCCTTTTTATTTTTTGTTTATTATTTTTTTTAGCATTTAAATATATGACTTTTTTGAGGTTATGGTAATGTCTCTTCATGGAAACTACCAGCTAATTAGGGATGTCTAATGAAATGATGGCACCTGTTTGTGTCAGAATCAAATACATAAATTAATTTGAAATATTTTCAGCAAATTAAAAAAATAAATTATTTATGTGAAAAAAAAAACTGCATAGATAAATCTGGTTGAATAAGAAATGTCTGTACCATGAAAAGCAGAGAAATATCCAGGTGCTTCCCCATGCCAGAGAGTGAAGTAGGTTATTGTGCCATGCTGCTTTTAGTGCTGTCCTGCATGAGGGTGAGAGGCACTTCTGCCGCCCCCACTGCAGCCCTCGGGGTACGTAAAGTCCGTAGCCATGGAAACTGAGATGGACCAGTTCAGCCATATTGATTCACAGAGACACCCCATGTTTTAAACACACACCCACTGCTTCCTAAGTTCATTATCCGCATTATAACAGCTTTCCGAGCAAACTGAAAACCAGCAGGCTTTTTAAACACTGGTTAAACCATTTGTTTTCAATTCACTGCACTGAACTGGACTTTCAGACTAGAAGTTTGAAATATCCAAATGTTGTACACAAATGTTTACTTATTGGACAGCCTCTCCAACCTGCCTTTGGTTTTGAACAAACAATAGAAAAATCAGAGAGTTATTTCTGGTTCTGTTTTGGTGAGAGGAAACCAGCATTAGCTGCCTCTCGGAGTGAGTCACAGATGTGACCAACCGGCTCTGTCACAGCAAGATGACTAAACACTGAGAGATCTGCTCTCTGATTGGTCACATATGACATCACTCTCGTCTTCATTTCAAAGCTGAGTGACAAATTGCACATTTCTGGATGTAAGGCTCATGAATATTTAACATGAGCAGTTAAGCATTCTATAAGACAACAGCATCTGAGCCTCACACAGTGTACATCTGCATAGCTACCTTTCAAAAGTTTAGGGTTGGTAAGATTTTTTTATTTTTAATTTTTATCCTGAAGACAGGAATAAATTACAGTTTAAAATATATTAAAATAATATTTCACAGTATTATCGTTTTTACTTTAGTTTTTATTTAATAAATGCAGCCTTGTTGAGCCTAAGAGACTTCTTTCAGAAACATTTGAACAATTTTACCGGCCACTTTTAAACGGAAGATTAATAAGAATAAATATTGGAGACATTGCGGTACTGTATATTTCATCTTTACCCTTTTTTCTTCACTTTTAAAGGTGAATATGGCAAAAATATGTCTTTTTGGTGATGCTAAACATATTGATCATTGATCAAAATGATTAAACAACATCATACAACATTACTGTTAGAAAATACTTCTTACTTTTAATGGGTTTTAATGTTATGAAGAACTTTTTATGACATTGTTTTTGTTTTGTTCTTTTCTTTTTCTTTTCTTTTCTTTTTTTAAGCTGACTTCCCTCTGAGAGTCTGCACTTTAATCAGACAGTCATTCTGACTCCACTGCTGCTTAAAAGTTGTTTAAAATAATTAAAAAACAATGTTATTCAGTCATCCTAAACTAATCAGGATAAAGGGATTAACAGAAACAAGCCAAATACTGGGCACTGGTACAGAGATAAAACACACACACACACACACACACACACACACACACGATCATCTGAATTTCTGAACAACACAAAGCAGTTGAAAGTTCATTCATATCATTGGATATCATAACTACTTTTTAACTGAACCTGTTTTTCTATACACTTTCTTTCAAAAGTAGAATGTCCGTAAGACTTTTTAATGTTTTTTTTTAAAGAAGTTCATTATGCTCACCAAGCCTTTTAAAAATACAGTGAAAACAGTCATATTGTAAAATATTCTAACAGTTTAAAATGACTGTTTTAATAGATCTAAAAATGTTATTTATTTCAGTGATCAAAGCTGAATTTTCAGCATCATTCGTCCAGTCTTCTGTGCCACATGACCCTTCAGAAATCATTCTTATATGCTGCTTAGGATTTATTTATTTATTTATCTATTTATTTTTTTACTGTCAAATGTTGGAAACAGTTTAGCTGCTTAATATTTTGGTGGACATTCTTATAAAAAATATTTTATAACATTAGAAATGTAATTACTGTCACTTTTGATCCTTGCTAAATAACTGTTTTAATATATATATATATATATATATATATATATATATATATATATATATATATATATATATATATATATATATATATATATTTTTTTTTTTTATTTTTTTTTATTTTTTATTTTTTATCTTACTGGCCTCTTTTATCATATGACCTTAATTTATCAAAACTCTTTGTCTTAACTTATGTTTCAAGCTGTCTTTTGAACTCCGGTACCTATGCAGATAACTTTAAAAGCATGCAGTTTTTTAATTCATTAATTTTTATCTATATTGCTTTAAAATGGGCCATTTTAATTCTTGTCTGATTACACACACTATAAGCTCACCGTGAGTCTTTCTCATGGAGGATGAGAAGTGGGCATGAGTGTGTGTGCACTATACACCACTGTATGAGATTCACATCAGCTTTACCACAGAGATGCTCTTAAAATAGAGTCTAATAATCAGATTACAGCATGTATATCACAGACGTTATCTGAAAACACACCCTGGTGTCATAAGCCACATACATTATCAATTCATCTTGTACATCTGTTTGTTTTGATTCATACTGTAAGTACTGATGGTCTCACATTAGAAGTTAATGCATATAGTATTCGATTATTGAATGGTGCTTGCCTAAGTCGTGGCCTAATGGTTAGAGGGTTGGACTCCCAATCGAAGGGTTGTGGGTTCTAGTCTCGGGCCGGATGGAATTGTGGGTGGGGGGAGTGTATGTACAGTTCTCTCTCCACCTTCAATACCACGACTTAGGTGCCCTTGAGCAAGGCATCGAACCCCCAACTGCTCCCCGGGCGCCGCAGCATAAATGGCTGCCCACTGCTCCTGGTGTGTGTTCACAGTGTGTGTGTGTGTGTGTGTTCACTGCTCTGTGTGTGTGCATTTCGGATGGGTTAAATGCAGAGCACAAATTCTGGGTATGGGTCACCATACTTGGCTGAATGTCACTTTCACTTTCACTTGCGTGCATAAAAAGTCTCCAACATGATGCTGGGGTGTTGCTGTTTGGTTGATAAAGTGTTGTAAGATTTATTTTTAATTTTTTTGCATGTTGCTATGTGGTTGCTGGGTTTCATAGACAAGACTTTGGGTGACTTCTTCAGACTAAGACTATCTGTATCAAGCATTGCATACTCTTAGAGAATTTACTGCATTCATTGAAAAATGTCTTGGCGTTATGAATGTGCTTTAGTTATGCAAGTGTGTAGAAGGAATACATTTCAGCGTCAATCTACAGTAAAGATCAATCAAAAATAAACAGTACATTTATTTCAAATTTCCCCCGACCCCCCTGAACCAAAGATCAAGATAGTTTCCAGGCAGTTATTGTATGTTACTATTGAGCTTGAGTGTACCTTTTTGAAAATCAGTAATTATAGTTTATTATTTCAAACAATTGTTTTCTAAGTTCAAAGACATTCCATATATTCTTGCAAATAAGCTTGTTCTTGAGTGTGTGTCAGACTGACTGTGATTTCCAGAGATCCAGACATGAAAAGCGTGCCTTATTTTACATGCGCAGGTTTCCATCCACAGGAATGTCTGAAGTTATCCATAAAACATTAGCTCACCTACAAGCATGAAAACACTATTTGGCTTCATATTTCACTTTTCGCTTCTCACTTTAGCATGTTAGATTTGTTTTCCACTGTGAAAGTGACTGAAAAACACCCTCAGGTTCAGATTTAACAGTCAGTGCCACATGATGCCGTCTCATGTGTGAGGGTTGCGGGGAGGGGTTTATGTGTGTGTGTGTGGGTGTGTAGCAGGGCTCTGTTTTGGGGTGGAGAAGGGAAAAGGAATCTTTGTGTTTGTGAAAAGTTGACGTACTTTAACCGCAGAGTGCTGCGCAGTGATGAATGTCTCACCGGGAGAGAGAGGAAGAGGAAACTACTGGTGCTTCTCAGATTTATTTGTAGAAAGCATGTCAATGTGTTACCTGCGTTTCAGAGGCACACGCACCTCTGTTAACTCTTAGCAGACACTCAGGAGTAAGACAGGACCTGAAGGAGACACACGGAGTGAGGTCACCGCTGCTCTCGGGACCTCTCGTGCGGCGCGGGATGGGTTCAGTTATGTGTAAGTCAGCATTCGGTCTTTTCACGCAGATTTTAAGAGCATTCGTGCCTGAGAAAGAACTCTGTGTTTATCAGCTGTATTTCTGGGAATGATGTAAGGAGACATTTCTGAGAGAGTTACAGCTCGGCTGGCTTTGGTTAGGAGCTCTGAGATGTTTCTAGGGGGAAAAAGAGGTTTATGGGCTTAATAATGATTACACACACAGCAATGTGACTAGAAAAAAATGTGCCAGTCGTTATTCCGTTGATTCCGAACTGTTTACTTCATCATAATCCTGCTCAGGAAGTTCTGTTGGTGGTTAACATGAAGGTCAAGGGGGTGAAAGTCTGAAGCTTTTAAACGGATAGAGTTCAGATAAAAATGTTAAGTATTTTATTGTTTATTCACCCAGTACTTTGTTCCAAACAGATTTTATTTTTATGATTTTTTTGAAGAATGACCTGTCCATTTTATGGACGTACATGAGCACTGGGACTGTCAAGCTCCAAAATGACAAAACATGCCATAAATTATTATAAAAATATAAAAATCTTCTTCCACAACTGAGTCAGATGATTTTATCCAAAGCCACTAACAAATATGTAAAGTCATGAATCGGTCATTGCTAATAGGATGAATGGACCTCTTTCTTTTTATGTTTTGTCATTTTGGAGCTTGACTGACTCTTTTTTATTAAATGGAAAACAGTGGTCATTTTTCTTTTGTGTATGGGTTTAGAATGACATTAGAGTGAGTAAATGAGGATAAAATTTAATTACTGGAGAAATATTAAGACTCTGTACCACAATGAGCTCACTTAGTAAAAGCAAGCATAAAAATAGCACACACACACACACACACACACACACAGAGAGACTTGACCAAGAGTACTGTAGGCTGCAGATGTCTTCTAAGGTCAGTATGAATTATTATTATACAGAGGATACAAAGTATGCACTGCGAAAGTTATTTTCTTATAATCAGTAATATTTTCCTCTAAAAACATCATAACATCCTTATTGCATCGCTGTGAAAAAAAAGTAAATAAGTGAAATTTACTTGCAATTTCTAAGTGAAATTTGTTTCAAAGTAAATTTTACACCACATGTTTCCATTTTTCACTGTAGTTTGCAGAGTTCACAGAATATATCTTTAGAGAATTGTGTTTTACTTGCCCTATTAGAATTTTTTATCTTGTATCATAAAACTAAATATTTTATATAAAATTAGATTTTAAGTTAGATTAGATTTATTCTTAAAACAAGAACAAACAATTAGACTGATTCAAAATGTATGTTGTCTTAAAAGAGACATTGGATTCCCATTTTCCACAAGTTTCCACATAATTCTTTAGGGCCTTCATGAAATGTCTTTAACATGCTTGGGTTACAATTCCTCGATGGTTGTATAAAACAACACTCTTTTTACATCTGTTCACAGTGAGCCGTTTTGGTGCATGTCGCTTTAAATGATAATGAGCTACTGTTTACCCCGCCCCTCTCTTCTGTGGGGCGTGTTGACACAAGACAATTGCTGCCTGGGACTCTGTTCTGTATATGGTTCGGAGGTGGTCTTATTTTAATAGCTAGCTATCTACCTAGAAACCGGCTGAATATTGAAACAGCTCGCTGGATGACAGTTTCAGACTCAGACAGCCCATAATATGTCTTCTTTTCAGCTTTTTGAGCTGGTATCTTACATTTCACTGCTGGTTATATATGCTACAGTATATATAATTGTGTATGTGACGAATAAAAAAATCTTGAATCTCGGCAGACACACCAGAAACCTAAGTGCAAAAAAATAAAAAATAAAAATAATAATAAAAAATAATTCGATATCCTCTTTAAGAATTTTGAATTATAAGAAGGTGATTACGATTTACAATTTATTGAGATTATTATGTTTAATATTAATTTATTTTATTAAATTATTACTTAGCTATATATAATATAACATTGTCCAGACATTTGCTAAATATTAATACTTTTTTTTACAAATATATTAAATATACATTTATTTTATTCTAAACATTTTATAAATAAATAAAGCAATTTATAAATAAATAAAATAAATAAAATTAACCCTTGGCGAAGCAATAGCTTATCATTTGGGCAACTTTGTAGCTTGTTTATCCATTAAAATGTATAATAGTACTTTAAGGGTACATACAACTACTCTAAGGTACTTATATGCATGTTTTAGGGATAGATAATGTAAATTGTTAAAAAATGTTCTTGTTCAGACAGGGAAGTGGCTCTGTGGGAGAGACTGTGCTCTCAGGTGGAGGTGTGTGTGTAAGTATATCCACCACAGGAGAAGTGGACTAGAATAGTTATCTTAATCCAGAGACAGCAATGTTTCTGTCCACTTACTCTGTTCAGTCCTTACTCTTCTGTGATCTTACGATTCACAGGAGTTACACAGCTAGCGTGTCGTCCAGCGGTCTGTAGTGAGGCAGGTTGGGCATGAGCAGGAGTATTCTTGGTTCTGTACTGCAGTATGGACGGCTCCCAGTGCTATCAGACCATCCCGTCCCGCTGCTCGGTATGTGGGCGGTACACACGCAGAGCGTCCTTCTCCTTGGTCCGCATCTCGGCCGGGGAAATGGAGTCATACCATCATTTGCAGAAAGTGTGTCTGGAGACTGAATTAGCATCGAGGAGAAGTATGTCTTCCTCATACATCCACACCTTCCTCTTTCATTCTGGTTTTCTTATGATGCAACTATGGCTAAAAATGTTTGTGATGTTTTAGTTTGGTTGTTGTATGTGTGTAGTTGAATGGTTTGTGTGTATGTGTGTGTGTGTGTGTGTGTGAACAGCAGTGTCAGATGCACATAAAGAGGATTAAATGGCTGGGTCAGATTTCATCATTGTGGCTCATTTTGTTGTGAAAATAGAAATGCCAGAGTGAGTGTGATATTTTATTGGTTTTTAATTGTTTTTGCATATTCAGCGTTGTTTGGGTGCTTTCTTTGAGTTTAAATGAGGAACTGTAAATGATGTGGATGTCAGCAATCAGACGTGAAAAAAAATATATATATATATATATTTACAAATGTTTTATATATATATGTATATATTTATTTTATGGAAATATGATGAAAATATTATATGGATGAATTATTATATTGTTGTTTTCATTATTATGATCTTATAGTACAAAGTAAAAATAAATCAATGTATTTATATCAATTAATATAAATATAGAAATAAAAATATATAAGCTATATATATAGCACAGTCAAAAGAAAACAAGTGTTTATATATATATATATATATATATATATATATATATATATAACATTTAAATTATTATTTTAAACAGATACTGATTATATTGTTTGATTTATGAATGAAAACAATCATTTTGTATGTAGTATGATTATAGTATAATCCTGATTGCAGTCAAGAGAAAAAAAAATGCATATTTTTATATTAATACAATTTTTGTGTTTTTATTATAATTTTATATGAATGTTATTATTATTATTAATTATTTGGCTATTGTACAGATGCCTCCCTCCAATGCCACTAAAGAAAAAAAGTTGCTTCAAAAATGTGCTTTAAGTAAAAAAAAAAAAAAAACTGATAAATAACTGTTTGTATCCATATGTGTTGCCCTCTGGAAACAGTTTCTAGACTAAATCTGATCGTGAGTGGTACTTTACATGACCGGACTCCCTGAAGAGCCCCTTTAAAGCATGCCGGCGTAATCAAACACACCTGTCCAGACTGGCTCAGACGTAGCTTTACACAGCCCACATCTGAGCATCCTAGTCAAACACATTTTTGTGGATGTGGGTCCTCTGGATAGTGGTTGTTTTGACACGAACAGTTCTAAAATTAGGACGGCTGGCTGTTTTCATCATTCATCACAATACGAAATGATTCCGAATGCTTTCTATTTGCTATCTATCAAACTATCGTTGATCTGAAATTAGATATTTCTTTATTTATTTTCCCTATTTAACAGTTACTTTTTAATAATAATGATATGACCATTGTCTATTAGTTAAATCGTAGCCTTCACGTGTACTGATTTTATAATGGTGCTAATGTACAGTAGTGGTAGGCTACTTTTGACTTACAAAGTGAAAGGCCTCTTGCCACTCATTCTCACTGAGGACTAAACCTCCCTGATGATGAAATCCTAGAACTGGCGCTGTTCTGGGCAGATACAGGATCTTGTCTGATATTCTGATTTGTATTCACGTGTGCTGGCTTTCTTTTCTATATGGATGTGGAAGGAGAGCGATTTACTGTAGATACTGAATGCTGGAATTTGATTTGGAATGCTCAGTTTTCTGTGGACTTCAAACAGCTCACATTAGCCTTTTATTTAAAGCACTAGTAAACCCAAAAATGAAAATTTTATTATTTGATTAGATTTTTGCAAACCTTTATGCCTTTCTTTCATCTGTGGAGCACGAAAGAAGATTTTTAAATCTAATTAAAAAAAAATTACATTTCATTTATTTATTATTAAATAAATGGTGGTGTGGGGGTTAAGCTACATCATGTGCACATGCTCTACTTATACCAGCAATATAAGGGGGATTTTTTTGAAGGGAAATGTGGCAGATTGTGGATCTTGTCCGCCATAAAATATTTAGATGCCATTTTTGAACAGCAGAGCCTTTGATAAAGCTTTACTGCAGCCATTGACCTTGTTGTCAAATATTATTAAGCTCACAGGGCTTTGATTTTATGATTATTTTATTTTGCTGCCTGAGACTGGATTGCTCAGCCTGGTCTTGAAGTTCTTTGGTCATACAGCAGCACTAATTTATAAAGATCAGAGGGAAGCAGAGCAGGAAAATGGACTGGATGTCCTGTGGACACCCCTTAAACATCTGCCAATGGGATTCAGACAGGCTGTGTACTGAAGCTATTGTGTTGATTCTGTAATCAGGGGCGTCATGCATTCATGATTTTTGAGGGGGCACATGGAGGGGGATATAAGTCATGGTTGTCATGTGACACAGCAGCTACGATAGCACTGTATAAATGAAATAGGCTTATGTTTTATTTATTTATTTTTCCTTTTTATTCAACAGAATTCCAAACACTTTGAATGGGCATGACGCCTCTGTCTGTAATAGTTGCTCAGTGTTTAATAGAAAAGCATGTATAATCACATAGAAGGGGTAGAAGTTTTTCAAAAGGTGCACTGTAGGTGCTGATGTTCAGAACCACACTGAGACCCCCTACAGTCCAAACTGGATTTGTTTGCATGATGGTACGCAGCAGTGGCCACCGTTTGACTGCAACCCTTGATGCATTTCCCCCAAATGAAACCATGAGTAGTTTGAGAAAAAGGAAGATGAAACCTCTGAGAGCTGATTGGTGGGTTCTATTCCAGCAGTTGATTGTTGAATCCATTAAATTTTGGGTCAATCAAGGTCAATAGTATTAAAGACTTATGTAGGATTAAAGTCCTATGTAAGTAAAAATGTATAAAAAAAAAAAAAAACAGTTAAAATATTAGAATAAGTTTATGCCAAACTAAGTTTTTTCCCGCAATAATAATTTTTTTATGCGTTTAATGTGTTATAATATTTTTTAAATAAAAATATGATTTAATAATTAAAATACACCCAAACACACACGCACACACTCCACCCTCGGTCACAGTGTTCCCCAGTGCAGGAACTCCTCACTGCATGTGAATGCAATAAGTGTTGAACTAAGTGTGCGAGTTTAGAGTGTTTAGCAATTGCAATTGTAAGTGATTTTAACATTTTGGTTCTGACATCCTGACCCACGCTGGGACAAAAGCCAGTATTGTCTGGTGGGGACGACACAACCCAGACAGCAACATAGTGTTGGCCCGGATTCGGCCCACATCTGGCCCACGTGAAATCCATGCGGGCCAGATGTGGGCCGGATCTGGGCCAAAACTGCTTGCTGTCTGGGAAGTGATTGACACTTGATCATCTGACTGGTGGACTCCTGATCAAGGGCTGAGTGATTAACGAGGTCTGTAATTACCCAGACATATTAGATGAAGTCCGATTCATCATCCCTTGGTAACCAGATGCTCTGACTGGGTCAACAGGACCTAGTGGCCCAATGCAAACAAGCCTGAACAATTAAAATAATGCTTCTTCTGAATGGCCATGGTGCACCCTGTTGATACAAAGACTTTACATACATTAAGGTGTGTCTAGCTCTTTATGTGACCATGCAGACCAACAATATGTGATTCAGATCTCCAGTGAACACTGCAGTTTTTTAAACTGAGCACAGTGGGAAGGAAAGGCACTGAAAGGCCTGAGCTGAAAACACTCATGTTTGGGGAAATGCTTCTTCTTGGTACATAATCATAGTTGTTCTTTCAGACTGTCTATGCTCAGTCCAGCCGCAGTCAAAACTTTGTATTAATATTATTTTTTAAATACATATCCCTCAAGGAGACTTTTTGCTAGAAGCTGGTAGGTTATTTCGGTTCTCCATGGAGAAAACTCTTTTAAAACAGTCAGTCATGCGTCTGGAAAAAGTGAGTTGAGACAATACAGAGTCTTTCCACAAATATCAACCTCTCTTCATTGGTTCGGCAGCTGCATTCAGCAACTGAAGAAACGTGATAGAATCGCTGGATGAAATGGTTAAAATCCTAATCACAATTATCAAACAAACTAAAGCAGTCAAAGTTAAGAGACTCACTTCAATTCAAAGTCGTTGCCATCCTGAGTAAAGCTTCTTTCTGGAAGAAGTTGGTTGGCAAACAGAAAGCCCCGCCCCTAAACTCACATCACAGGCTTCTTAAAGTGAAGAAACTGACTTATATTATCTGCAATTTTAAGTTGCATTTAATTTTATATTTGATTCAAAAATAGAATTTTAAGTTAATTTGAAGACAACTTGTGAGAATTTGAGATTAAATGATAAAACCACTGTAAAACAATTTTTAGGTTTCAGTTAGATTTTGTTCAAATTAGAATTTGAAGTAAATCTCAACATTTTGCTTAATGAATGTCTGCATATATATATATTGTTGCCTTCTTTATGTCTTTTATGCCTTCTTTGTGAATTGCTCACTAAAAGCAGTGTTAGTTTTTTTTTTTTCTGTCAATAGGAGTTGTCCTGTATGATCCGTTCACTGTGACTTTCCTTGGGGAAGTCTTTGGCTTCTTATTGTAATTCTTGCAGATGTCAGTGGTTTCTACTACACAGCCAGCTAGTGGTTTCAGGATATTAACATCAACCCATTGCCAGACTTCCTAACATCTGCACATCCCGAATACATCCCAAGATTTCTCTAGTAACTCATCGGCATTGTTTGTAGCCCAGAGCAAGTTTCCTCACAAGACTTATCAGGGTCTGATAGAGAGAAGTCCATGATAATACAGTCTTCTGTGTACAGAGGAACTTCTGTTCGTCTACAGACTTCATTGGGCTTTGACCTTCAGTAGATCAGTAGAGAACAGAAGCACTCGAGCACTCTTTTGTAAAGCCAAGGGCATAAAAGAGTTGCTTGTTTGAAGGAGCGCTGTCCTGATGAACGGATGCAAACCAAAAGTTGTTTTGATGGCTAAAGGTCGTCTCTAAGGAAGCAGCTGTAGAGGGGGAACTCCTTC
The DNA here is from genome assembly GCF_003368295.1 of Carassius auratus. Taxonomy (NCBI): domain Eukaryota; kingdom Metazoa; phylum Chordata; class Actinopteri; order Cypriniformes; family Cyprinidae; genus Carassius; species Carassius auratus. The sequence continues at coordinate 5,347,746 of NC_039278.1, read as the reverse complement.
CAGAGCAGACTCTCGGGCTAATGATGCCCCCTGTGACTCTGGATCTTTCTGATATCCTGAATATGATTTTTCTGAATTATATGCATGCTGCAGTGATTTCTAATGCTCTTGTGCTCTCTGGTCTTTCCTCACAGATGAGATTATGCAGCAGGAGATCAGGCCGTTGCTGGCAGTCGATATAATTGAACAACTTCACAGGCAGTTTGCTCTTCTTTCAGGTGAGAAATGAATAAGTCTGTTTGCTCTTCAGGTTGGGAGAAAAAGGCGTATTGTTTATTTAAAAAAAAGAAGCTATTTACTTTCCTTCTCTAAAGCTATTGGTGATGCTTTTGAACTTTGACCCTTTCTTGCTTGTGAGGATGAATGTGGGTCAGGTTTCTGTGGTGGCAGTTAATTGATGTTAGTACTCGCGAATCACATTCACTCATGTCAGTACTGTTGTACAATTCCCAGTCCTCCATTTCCTCAGATGCTCATTAGCTCATAAAAACCTCTGCTGTCTCATTTTCTCACGATGCATATCATATAACAATGAATCAAGAAATATCCAAGGGCTCCTCGTTGAATCTCCCTTTGTGGTTTATGAACCCAGCGTCCAAAATTAACTTTTAGTCACACTGACCTGAGAATGGAGAAAATATACCAGCCATAAATATTTCTTACAGGCCATGACTGTCATTCAGTACGTCATTTATTTTCATTTTACTTTATATATAACACAGATTTTGTTTATAAAGCACAGTATATCGATTCCATATTGATTATTTAATGATATTAGGGATTTTTCAGTTTATTGGCTGATATTGGATATTTACACTAACTGTGTAAATGCGTTTCCCTTATGTTTAGATCATCTTTGTTCAAATTAAGTTAGTCTTCAAAACAATCATTTGAAATTGAAATAATGTAATAACTGCTGACGCTGTTTAGCAAACCTCAAAATGAATATCCATTTTCTTATTCTACATTATAATATTATGATACCCAATTCACCTGATTAATTTTCATTTTTAGGGTTTAATTATTTTAATAATTTACACAAAACACTATCAACCATTTATCCATTATCAGCCATAAAAAAATAGCTTTATAAGCTATCATTTTAATATTGTTGCATCCTTATAATACATTTAATTATCTTTGAGATATATCTAACATATTTGGTACCATACAACTAGTTGCTACACAAATCTCTGATGGTGCATGTGACTGCTGAGGTTGACATGCTTTTCATAAGTCTTTTATTAAATTTGCTTGCATCACACATGCCACAAGGTCAGACTATCATTCTTATAGTTTGATTTGTTATAGTTTAGACTATTTTAAATTTTCTGATTAAAGCTGCAGTTGGTAACTTTTGACGCTCTAGCGGTTAATAAACAGAACTACTTGCGTCTTGCGGAAGAACATCGTAGCCGGAACTACTTCTCTCTGTTTATGTCTATGAAGAATCACAAAGGTACTGGGTTACTCCGCCGCGGTACCCCGGAGCAATCTAAAATAGTCCGAATATAAACACTTATAATAGGTGCACCCTAGTGATTCAGGACAAGGTAAATAGACGGTTTGGATAATGGATTCATGGTGTACTCGCTTATTATATACATTTTTCTACATTTTGAACACAAACAAAGTTACGGACCGCAGCTCTGATTGGTTGTTTTTTTTACCGGGACCGCATGCATTTCTGCAAAGGGCAATAGGACCACTGGGAGGAGCCAGAGGAGCTTGATTTTTCACAGATTATCTTTCTCATATTCTACTGTCAGGACATAATGACAGGTTTAACAAATATGTAAAAAATATATTTTTACAAAAGTTACCTACTGCAGCTTTAAATTTCCGGGAATTTATTTAAATTTAACAATAATTAAAAAAAGCTTTGGTACATTTTTTTTTTCACTCTGTTTGAAACTGAACCTTTTGTTTATCAGCTCAGGTCTTTTACCACTAGGCTACGCCACAGTCCTGCTAAATATATGTCACAAAATAAAATGAAACAATTAAGCAACCACTCAAGATATAAACACTGTTTTGTTTTGACTCTATTTTTAGTTAATTTTATCAAGCCTTGGTCATGAAGTTGCCAGGTGGTACTGTAGGATAATTGGCTATACAAAATAAATAATATTAACTAATAAAACAGCAGTGTTTACCACGTTCAGCACAAGCAGAGCTCTATGGAAAAACTTACACGCTGAACTGAATCAAGTGGGAGGGACATCGCAGCTACAGACTCGGAGCTCCTTGGAGAGCTTTCTCATTCCTTCCCGACCCAGTCAGATCTCCTGAGGCCTGGCCTCGTCTGCCAAGACGCCTGCACCAGCCATCAGAACTGCAGCACTTGTGTAATGTTACAGAGAAAAACAATCCCATCATACTTTGTGCAATCTATTTATCTGGCTCCTCAAGTGCTGCTTTCCGCTGAAAAGCTTGATGTCATCCATTAGGTCTGTGTGAAGAAACTGAATAGAATAGAATGTGTCTCATTCACGAGCGAACAAAAAAGTAATCAGGTCAGAAGTCATGCATCAAACTGGTAGAGCGAGGCAAAGCCAGGATGACATGAATATGTGTGTGTGTGTGTGTGTTTTCATTTGTGTATATGTTTGCGCATGATATTTTAGCGTATTGTTATGCGGTAGCTAGGTATGGGATTGCTTAATCAAAAGAGACAAGAAAGAAAACATCAGCAGTTGCTACAGATTCTTTATATCTGGTTTTATAGGTGTCCAATATATGTCAGAATTATAAAGAAACGTCATTCCACTGCAAGCTGGGTGAGGTTTTTCCAGTGAAGTTCTAAATAAGACGGTGAATGTGGGCTGTGTGTGTGTGTGTGGGTGGGGGGGGGGTTTGAATATTGTACATTTAAATGGAAACTAAACACGCACTTACTTGTCTACATTTTATTCCTTGTCTTCCTTGTCTTACACTTGACTAAACTTTATTCCGATACTTGTAAACTATTAAAAGAATCACCTAAACATTATCTAAGTGAAGAGTTGAAGCATAAGTCTAAAAATGGATGGACATGTGACATCTGCCTCATCACTGCAAATAAACACATCTTTCTTCAAACCGCCCTCACGAATAAGCTCAGCGAGAAGAGTCCCTGTTAAAGAGGAGATTACATATGCACACTGGAGAACAGCTTGCTAAAATGATTTGAATTATTTAAAAATGATACTATGGTCTGTGATCTACAGCAGGGGTCTTGGGGTTATTTGTTTTCAAACACATATACAAGTTAAAATGTGATAGTACACACACACACACACGCACGCACGCACGCACGCACGCACGCACGCACGCACACACACACACACACACACACACACACACACACACACACACACACACACACACACACACACACACACACACACACACACACACACACACACACATATATATATATATATATTAACTAAAGGTTTTCAATATGTCATTGTCCTTTCCATATTAAATTGTTTCAAGTAAAATTAAAATGTAATTGATTATACAGTATGACTCAAAAATATAAATTGGTAATTGGTACTTTTTTTATGGATTTGCATAGTTAATAATGTAGGCTATGTGAGCATAAAATGTATTAGTTCTATGTATGTAGAAATATCTGTAAACAGTTTAATTTTATAATCTGAATTTTATTAACTGTATGATTTTTTGTTAGCAAGCTAACAAACATTTTTAAAAAGGTTCTGTATGCAATGTATAAAATACTTTATGAATTTGTCGGAACTCACTGGATGGCTCTGATGCCACTGTTGCCCCCTTGTGGTTGAAAAGTTGTGGTCCTTATTTTCTAAAAAAAAAAAAAAAAAAAAAATATATATATATATATATATATATATATATATATATATATATATATATATATATATAATCCATTTAAATATATCAAGTCAAATAAAATGTCGAAAGGAGGTGGTGATAACTTGAGAGAATAATATGAACGAATAATAGGCTAATAATAAAAACAATTATAGGAGGGTTATAGGTAATGCACTAGTAAAAAAAAAAAAAAAGAGAAAAAAAGGGTCATAATGCTTTCACAGACTCACACCTAGTTTCTACTGCTTATATCTTCACAAAATGTGTGTTAGAAGTCTCAGTCTATAGGTGTGATGGCACAGAAACTGCAAAAAAAAAAAAAAAAAAGTGCTGTGACATATGGCAACTCATACCCAGATTTTGTGCTCTGCATTTAACACAAGTTTGCATGCACGCACGCACACACGCACACACACACACACACGCACGCACATGCACGCACACACAAACACACACACACACACACACACACATGTGGGCACCCGGGGAGCAGTTGGGGGTTCAGTGTCTTGCTCAAGGGTCTCTCACTCCCCACACCTACAATCCCTGCCAGACCTGAGACTTGAACCCACAACCTTCAGATTACAAGTCCGACACTCTATCCATTAGGTCACAACTGCCACGATTTATATGTAATATAAATATAATATGGTTTACATGTTTAATTTCAGGAAATAAGTCAAACCTGTAGGTCATGCTTTTAATGTTCTCACGCTTGGTTTTTGTTGCATGTGACTTCACACATTGTGTGTAGTTTCAGTTTAGGTGCACACAAAATGTGCATCAATCATGACACACACACACACACACACACAAAGTGCCATTTAACATGCTAAAACTGAATTTTCCTCAGGTTTGATAATTGTGAATTAACTAGGCACTAAAGTCCATGACATTTTTTTGCAGGAGGAAGAGGAAAAGATGGATCTCCCATCATCACCTTCCCAGAGTTTTCAAGTTTTAATGAGGTGTCAGATGAGGATTTTGTTAATGTTGTCACATACCTGACAAGCATACCAAGGTGAAACCTCGTTTATTGTCATTGGTAATGATTTTCAAAATTTAAAGTGAAGCCAACTGCAAAAACAAGAAGTTTGCTTGATTTCTGTCTGATGGTTTTTGTCTGTTTCTGTCCTCCATCCTTCAGCATGGATGCCGCTAGCATTGGCTTCATCATCATCCTGGACCGCAGGAAGGACAAATGGAACTCAGCAATCACTTCTCTGGCACGGATAGCGGTTTGTACAGGCTCTTGCTGAAGCTTTGTGAAGTTAAAACTGCTCTTTACCATGACGTTTACAGATCTCGAAGCAACTCAGACCAAAAAGAACATGATGCACAGCTTATGCACTGTACACTGTACAAGAGATATAACAAGCTGAGTCCAGTTTGTCTATTAAAAATACTTGTTACATGTTCTATTACAAATTATAAGCATAAAATATCTTATTATTTTCTTCAGTGACAGCCAGAGGTGGGTAGAATACCCAAAAACTTAAGTAAAAGTAAAAGTATTGAATAGTTACTTGAGTAAGAGTAAAAGAGTATCGGATAAAAAATCTACTCAAGTAGTTAGTTACTAGTTACTTTGGGTCATATATGGAGCCTATTTTTATTTAGATATATAGATAAAATGTATGTGTGTGTGTATAAATGTATATATTTCAGCCTTTACTCCAATTTATGTAATTTATTATAAAACCCTGTATGTTTTCTTAAGTAACAGATACAGGTGTCATGCCATAACATATTTTTAATACGACTGACTTTATATTAAATGTGAATTTAACATTGAAAGTTAATGTGATATAAATATTGCTACTAATCTTTCATTGTTCAGAAAGAGAGCAAATAACATTTACATTATTAAAGATCATTTTCAATGACAGTCTAGATTTCAATCACCTTCAGAAACTCCCATTAAAATCACTGAAACTGTTAACACTGTGAAATCAATAACTTAATTATAGATTCGTACACACATCTGCACTTTGTTGTTTCTGACAAAAGAGGTATTCAGTCAGTGAACGAGTGAGTGAAGGAAGCACCGGCATTTCAGTGATGACTCATCCGAACACCTCTGATTGGCCATTGCATTCATCAGCTCAACAGAACCGTGTGTGATTGGTTATAATGCTCAGCGCTGTAAAAACGCGTCTGTCACTGGCTCAGCGCCAGCAAGGTCTGAATTTAGCAGCTGATGATATGACTTGCTGAACGTACTCGCACCGGTGTGATTGTATTAAAATTAATAAAATCTTAATCGGCTATTTTTTGTCTTTTGGAAGCTGCATTCAACTTGTCTCCCCTCTGTTATAAGGCACATACGTACAACAAACTAATGTCACAGTGGTATCGTGTACTGTAATCGAATGTAGCCCAAGTTATTACCTGTTAAACAGTAGACAGCACACGCGTTCATCTAATAAGGATCTCCATCGCAAGCAAATAATAGCCTTTGCAGATTTGCTTTCAATTCAGTGCAGTTCCATATCCCCGTATTCAACGCTGCTCATGTTAAACGTTACAACTCTGAGGCCGGTGACACACAGGCTGCGTGGCGTGAGCGCCGCGTGTCTGAAGCGTCCCAGAAGCGTCCCAGAAGCGTGGCGGATTCTGTGTCTTTACACACCAGAAGCGTGCCTGACGCGGCGCTGGCGCGCTGCTGCTGTAGAGGGAGACCGTTGACAGACCAGGCCCATGTCTTCATTACAACAATATATACTTTTTTTTACAGACCTACGCCTACTGATAAAGGACACTGTCAAAAGTATTGACGGCGAAATAGATTATGTTTGACGGGTGCAATATTTGAAAATCGATAATTATTATTATTTTTTTTTTTTTTACATTTATATCTGAATTTATGTCAACCTATAGACTTTCAAATATCAAAATATCAGGAATTCATATGTATTTGTGTACAAAATGACATTTAAACACATTTTACTATTATATTTTGCCTGGAAAAGCTTCCAACACGCGCGCGTGTCGCGGTAAAAATAGGCGTCGGTTCTATTTCTAGCAAGCAAGCGTTTGCCGCGCGGCTCGAGCCGCGCCTGAGACGCGCGTCTCACGCAGGCGGTCTGTATGCCCTAACCTGTTAACATGGGAGCCGAATTAAAAACCGACACGCCACGCGGCTGAGATGCTTGCGCCACGCATCCAGTGTGTCACCGGCCTGAGTGAACCGCTTCAGACGCTCAGCGCGTGCGGCAGGGAACTGAACGAATCATTCAAACTGATTCATGAACCAATTCACTCGTTTGCCAATTGGTTTGATCTAGCCTTTGAACAGAATTGACTCAAAAGAATGAATCATTCGCGAATGGGCATCGCTCATTGCCCAGAGAAAAGTAGACGGCGCGTTTGGAATAAACTGAACCATTTATAACATTTATTGCATTAAGATAAAGTAACGAGAGGTGCGTCGCCCACAGTAACGAAGTAAAAGTACAGTTTTTTTTCCAAAAAATACTCAAGTAAGAGTATAAAGTACCCATCTTTAAATATACTCCGAAAAGTAAATGTAACGAAGTAAATGTAACTCGTTACTACCCACCTCTGGTGACAGCAACACTTAAGCCTAATTGTTCATTTTAAAATACTCATTACATTTCTTACAGTACATTTTATATTCAACAAGAGTGTTATTGCAATAGTAAAAGTTCTTTTGTGATTTCATTTTTATAAAATAAAAACAATATTTTGAATAATAATCATGAAAATAATAATGAATGTAATAATAATAGGTTTTATTATTAAAACAAATATTATGGTCTATTTTACTAAACTGAAAATAAAAATAATTAAAGAATTTGAATACAATTTAACTATTATTATTACCAGAGGTTACCTGTTTTAAATCATATTCTATTTTAAACAAATGTAATTTAATTTTAAATGCAATGTAAATACACACACACACACGCACGCACGCACGCACACACACACAAACTGACATTGTAACAATTCTCACTCAGAAACGGCTAGTAAATGTAACAATTACAACGGCAAAAAAAGCAAAACAAACAAACAAAAAAAAAAACACAACAAAAAAAAAACACATTCAAGTAACACTGAATTGAACATGAAAGAAAAACTTAAATATTATTTACTTAACATACTGCAGTAACCTTTGTTTTATTTACAACTTAAAAATATTTTTTGCTTATATATTATATTTATGTATGTATTATATTTTATACATATTATTACACCTTTATAAATGTTATTTTATAACTTCATAAATGTAATAAAAGAACAAAGGTAGTACTATAGTTAATGTCTGAGAATTGTCAAATAAACGATTCAAATACTTGAATGTTTCATTTTCTTTCATGACCAAAGGGCTCCTTTCCAGGGAATCTGCAGCTTGTTCTGGTTCTGAAACCTTCTCGTCTCCTCCAGAGGGCCATCGCTGATGTCAGTATGCGGTTACATAGGGATGACTTCAAATTGAAGGTACCGGTAAGCGTGCTTCTGTCTGTCTGGAGCCTCAGCGCGTCCGGTCATTCACCATGCGATGTGTATGGCTCGTCTGGAGTGTTTGTAACCATGATCACCCATTCACTAAATTATTGACACAGCCTGTCATCCTGTTGTATTATGCATGTCTGAAATGGTGTTTACCTACAGACTGTGTGCAGATAATCTGCAAATCTGTTTTAAGGCCACTTTAGAAGATACAGGGAACAGTGTTACTCTGCAATGTGCCTTATCGCTACTCGTGCGCCATTGTGGCAAATCTGTGAAATTCTGTATATGCCACTTTCTCACACACTTGAGAAAACACATGTCCACAGCTAAAAATGTTGGTGCATGAGATTATCATCTGCATGCTACATCTAAAGTTTGTGCTGCAGTGAACATACAAGTGCATCTGGAAAGTATTCACAGTGTTTTACATTTTATGTTACAGCCTTAAGATGGATTCAATTCCTTTTTTTTTTTTTTTTTATCCATTTTCAAAGATTTCAAACAAACTTTCATGTTGTCATTATGGTCTACTTTTGTAGAATTTTGAGGAATATAATGCATTTAAAAATGTTTTGAATAAGGCTGTAATATAACAAAATGTGAATGTGCTGTGAATACTTTCTGGATGCTAAATGTCATCTGCAGATGAATTAAAAGATAGTTAGTCATAAAAATAATTGGGGCATTTACAATTTAAATGAAAGGGGCCAATCTGTAAACATTAAAATATTCATTATTTTAATAGTACGGCCGTGAACTGTATGAATGAATTTATGGTTTTAGTGTGAACATTTTTTGTAAAGTTATATCTAATTTTATAACTGTTATGATTGCAATTTAACACCATCACCTCTAAAACCTTAAAAAAAGAGAACTAATTTAAAATGTTTTACAGCTCTAATTATATAAAAGTAATCAGAAGAATAAATGGAAGTGCTTTTATAAAATTATAAGCCTCACATTTATGCTTTTGAATCCTCAAAAAATGAGCCCTTTTTATTTTTAATAAAATAATAATAAGTGCCTCATTATAACTCTAGTTTTTTCTTTTTTTTTATTCAAAGGAGATGAGTGATGAGTCAAAACAACCACAAATGCTATCGATCGAGCTTATCAAACCCAGAACATTCTTTCCTCACAACAGTTTTTACTATATATGTCCTGTAAAATGTTTGCGTGGATATTTAAAGGAGCTCAAGTTTTGAAGTTTGCTACAGCAGCTAACGTATGTGTGTATGTGTTGTCTGATGTTCTCAGGCCCTGTTATTGGACATTCTAAAAAGCTTAACATTGTAAAACTCTAAACGTGGCTTAATGTACTAAGGAAGTTAAAGTAACAGACCAAACTCACTAAACATTATACTAATAAAGTATACTATCTATAAAAAATCAGATGAGCCCTGAATATGAATGCAACTTGTCTAATAACACGTTAAGCCTTTTCCTCCCATAGAAAACCGTTATAAGAAAACAGTTAATGTGGCTTAATGTACGAAGACTAAACATTATACTAATAAAGTATACTATGCACAAAAAAAATCAGAGGAGCCCTGAATATAAATGCAAAAGGCTTGCAAAAAATTTTTTTTTATTAAACGGGTTGCATTCATATTCAGGGATCATCTGATATTTTGTAGATAGTATACTTTATTAGTATGATGTTTAGTGAGTTTGGTCTGTTAATATCACTGTATTAGTACGTTAAACCATGTTAAGCATTATAGAATGTCCCCCCGTTAATATAGCAGTTCCTTAAATGTGACATTGTGGTAAAGTATGACAAACTTTTAGTTTCTGTACCCTAAATATGTAGGCGATCATGGCTTATTCCTTGTTTTTTTCTCTTCTCTTCTAGATTGTCATGCTTAATTCCCTGTCAGACTTGCATGGCTATATTGACAGAGGCCAGCTGACCTTTGACCTGGGGGGAACCCTGGACTATTGCCACAGTCAGTGGATTCACCATCGCACAGTAAGAAAGTTTTGTCTTTTGAATGCTCCCATGCATATCATCTATTCAGACTGGGTTAAAATGTTGTGTCCTAGGCCATTGAGAACTTTGCGCTAACAGTGAAGAGCACAGCACAGATGCTGCAGCAGTTTGGAACTGACCTAGCAGAAACTGAACTTCCCAATGACGTGCAGTGCACCAAAGACTTGATCATCACACACACCGAAAAACACGATAAGCTCAAGGTAGTTATCTTTTATTGGTTCCATGACCTTGGGAACCGTTTCTAACATCGTGTAGAACAACATAACATTATCTGTATATACATTCATATGCCACGTTTCCATCTTTCTGCACAGGACGAGCTGAAATTGGCTGTAAAGCAAGGAAATACTCTGTTATCTTGTATCAAAGACCAGGCAAGTAAAACCGAGAGCCACATTTTGAACCCAGATGAGGTAGAGAACCAAACAACCGTTGAGAGGTTTGTCAAAATATTTTTTTTCAAACACAAAAAGTAACACCAATAAATATGATACTCTAGCTTACGGTAAATAGAATTTCAGCTAACAAAAGGACGTTGGTAAAGCGAAAGTTCCATTTGATCATTCTGCAAACATTATCAGACTGTAACATTTGAATGTTCTCTGAACATCTGGAAATAAACTATAATATAAAAATGAGACGAATGTCTGACTAAAACATTTCTGAATAAAAATAAATAAATAAACTTTCCATGGACGACATATAAATAATGTTTTTGTTTACATATGTCTGTGTATATCAGTCAGTTATCTTTTATCGGTTCTGTGACCTTGGGAACTGTTTCTGATATTGTGTGAAATACCAAAATAGGTGTAGCATGATTTACTATATTTTGCATTTGCTGATTCTTTTAGCATTCAAATGCCACATTTCCATCTCTCTGCACAGGACGTGGTGAAATTGGCTATAAAACAAGGAAATACTTTTTTGTATTGTAACAAAGACCGGGTCAGCAAAACCGTGAGCCACATAGAAATGGTTCCCAAGTTCACGGAAGGATAACTGATTACACACATACATACATACAGACATACATACATATATATACATAAATATAAATATATGTGTGTGTGAGTGTGTGTGTATGTGTGAGTGTGCGTATACAAACCTGATTCCAAAAAAGTTGGGACACTGTACAAATTGTGACTAAAATAGCAATGGAATAATTTACAAATCTCATAAACTTAGATTTTATTAACAATAGAATATAGATAACATATCAGATGTTGAAAGTGAGACATCATGCCAAATACTGGCTTATTTTGGATTTTATGAGAGCAACTCATTCCAGAAAAGTTGGGAGAGGTTGCAATAAGAGGCCGGAGAAGTTAAATGTACATATAAGGAACAGCTGGAAGACCAGTTTGCAACTTATTACTGTATTTTTCTGACTATAAGTCGCACCTAAGTATAAGTCGCATCAGTACAAAAATACATCATGGCGAGGAAAAAACATATATAGGTCGCACTGGACTATAAGTCGCATTTATTTAGAACCAAGAACCAAGAGAAAACATTACCATCTAAAACCGCGAGAGGGCGCTCTATGTTTTCAGGAAGAGGCTACAGCATAGACAGTAAAAGAAATGGACACAGCGACCCCATTGGAACTCAATTGAGACAAGTGAAGCCCATTTTTAGCGTTTTTTAGCACTTCCGTTTCTGACGCGCAGACTCAAACGAAGCTTGACGACGTCAGCAACCTGTCTGACAGATGTAAATCTTCTAGTAGCTGTGCGTGCAAACTCCCATCGTTAATCTTGCAGAGACGGCAAGCTTGAGCGGGGAGTTCTTTGGAGTGAGTGAGTAGGAGTATGTATTCTGATTAATTATTTTGTATAGTATTTTAAAATGTAATGCCAGTACGCCATATTAAGTTAATTACCTGCGAGCTTCTCCTCCTGTCTGTACGGTAATGCAGAGTGGTTATGACGCAATCGTTAGCCTATTTTTACAAAAACTGTTTCTACGGGGACATAATGTAACATAGAAGGTAATGGAGCCCTTTATACATTGCCATGTATCTTTAAAAATAAATAATGGACAAACGGAGTCTTTAAACGCCTCAGATGTAAAGTTATTCGCTGTCAAAGTGACGCCAAAATAAATGGGAGTCAATGGGAATGCTAACGCAAGTGAAGTTCTGCTAAAAGATGGCAGCGCGCGGCCGACTTCAACTTCCAGTCGACTTCCTTGCCGCATGGGCTACAGGAGCAATGAGCAGCACGGAGCGCCCTCTCTTGGCTGTAGACGGTAATGTTCTCTCTTGGTTCATTTCTCCCTGTTTCATGTCAAATTAATTTTGATAAATAAGTCACACCTGACTGTAAGTCGCAGGACCAGCCAAACTATGAAAAAAGTGCGACTTATAGTCCAGAAAATACGGTAGGTCAATTGGCAACATGATTGAGTATAAAAATAGCCTCTCAGAGTGGCAGTGTTTCTCAGAAGTCAAGATGGGCAGAGGATAGCCAATTCCCCCAATGCTGCAGCGATTAATAGTGGAGCAATATCAGAAAGGAGTTTCTCAGTGTGCAGTACATACATACAATACAGGAATGCTACTGTAATGGAATCACAACTTGGGCACAGGAATACTTCCAGAAAACATTTTCGGTGAACTCAGGAGACTATGTTTCAATATAAAAGGGCCCAAGCAATAGTAAGAAAAACAATAAAAATACAAAACCGTTTTTTTTTGTTTTTTTTTGTGGGTGGCGCTGAACTTTTAGTTCAAACATTTCTGAAAGTTCATAGCTCTGATAATCTTTAACAAATTTATATTAAAAAGAGCGATAAATAGTGCTTGACAGACTACTCCAGAGATAGATGGGGTATGTTATAAAATGTTGGCGCACATGACAGATAACTTGTTAGAAATAATATTAAATCTGTTTAACAAAAATTTGGCAGACTGGTCAACTTCTGTTAGTATGGAAACAAGCAATAATAACATTTTAATTAACATTTTTCTTACATTATGGAGAAGTAACTTTTGAATGTTCTCTAAATAGTAATAATTAAAAATGTAAGACAAATGTCCAACTAATACATTTCAGAAAAAAAGTTCCATAAATGAAGAATAAATAATGTAATATAATTTTATAAATATAATTTCTATATATATATTTTTTGCTAATATCTTGAGAACTTACCAGTTAACGTTGAACACATGTTTCTGTAATGTTACTGTAAGAATGTTTGTTCATAACTTTGGGAGGATCTTGCCAGAAGTTCTTGTTAGCTGGAATTATGCGGTTAAACATGTAGCTACGTGGCATACAGTATGTGAGCAAAACAAAATATTGACTGCAGGAGATTTTAACCATCAGGAATGCCAAGAAGGTTCTTGCTGACGTCAGCCAAAAAAAAAAAAAAAAAAGTCACAGAACAAGTTATATTCTGATAAAAGATTACGAGAACTATTGAACCATGAATCATTCACAATAGGAACATGAACATTAATAAGTGTTTTTAGATTTCGTTTTGAATATAGTATTTGAATCTTGTCACAGTCGTGCTATTATTCTTTAAAGCCTGGTGACATATCATGTTCCTCTGTGAAATCTAATTCACTTCAGCTCCTCTGACACAGACACGGTAAAAGCGTTTGTTTGTTTTTCTCAGGTTGTTAGTGCAGCTCGATGAGACGGAGAATGCGTTTGAACAGTTCTGGTCGAGGCATCACCTCAAATTGGAGCAGTGCTTACAGTTACGGCACTTTGAGCAGGACTTCAGAGAGGTACGGCGGAAGTCTCTGTAAACTTATTAGGCAGCCATTATACCAAATATACCAATAGCAGTTGTCTAGTCAACCGAGATGAACTTGGTGTGTTTCGTCCATTGCATCAGGTGAAAGTTTCCCTGGATGGCCTGATGGAGACCTTGCTGGGCCTGTCTGACACTGGGGACTGTGTGGCTCAGGTGGAACATCTACTGGGCGATCTGAAGACCTTGGAGGACAAAGCTCAGGTCAAAATCGTTTCAATCTTAAACCTGGCCCAGAATGCAAAGCAGTTATTAACGCTTACAGGGCTCAACAACAAGCAACTTTTAAGTAGTTTAGATTTTTACTTTCCCAAGTCACTTTATAAATCCCCCTAATCACAGTCCAAATACATATTCATATAATTCATTATATATATATATATATATATATATATATATATATATATATATAGACTATAAACTACCAGCCAAATGAATAGTTAAAATAAATGAATAATTAAAAAAAAACATATTTTATTTTTGAACAAGATTTCTTATACTTACCAAGGCTGCAAATTTTACAGTAAAAACAGTAATGCTGTGAAATATTATTAGAATTAAAAACAGCTGTTTTCTATTTTAATCTGTTTTAAAATATAAATTATTTCCTTGATGGCAATGCTGAATTTTCTGCAGTCATTACTGCAGTCTTTAGTGTACCGTGATTCTTCAGAAAACTAATGTTTATTTGCTGCTCAATATCTTCTATGTGAACAGGATACAGTAGAAGTGATAGTGAAGTGACGTACGATGACCTATACTCAGAATTCGTGCTCTGCATTTAACCCATACAAAGTGCACACACACAACAGTGTGCATATGTGCACCATTTATGCTGCGGAAACTGGGGAGCAGTTGGGGGTTTGCTGACATAATAATAAATATACACTGCAAACACACATATCACGTAAACAAAATACTATATACACTGAGATAGATTTCTCTTTTGTTTCAGTTGTTAAGATATATTTAAATTATCATAGCTTGCCACAGCAATGTTTGCAAGGAATAAAAACACAAGTATACCTTACTAAGAGGAACTGCAGCACTTGTTATCAGTGCATGTTCTCACGCTGATCCTTAACATCGAATGCTGGTGTACTGGTGTCACTACCAAGATTTTTTTTTATTTTTACCTTAACACTTCTTATCAGCCAGCTTATCTAGAAAGACAGTGCCAAGAATGTGCAGATACTGTGTGTAAGCATGCGGTAAATAAAACCGAACTCGCAAGTCAGTTAGTAATGATAGTCAAGATAGCAGTGTAAATCGTTAATAATGTATTGCGCTTTACTGTGTTTCTTGATCTGTGCAGGAGTCCTTGGAGAAAGCTCAGCTTCACGCTCAGCATGGTGACCAGCTCATTCAAAGTAACCACTACGCCGTAGACTCCATCCGGCCGAAGTGTGTCGAACTGCGTCGGATCTGTGATGACTTCAGCAATGAGGCCAAAAAGAAACGTGACATTCTGAGCAAATCACTTGAAATCCACAAACGCATCGACGAGGTCCGTGAAACAACTAGCATCCTACTGAATTACAGCACCTTAACATTGAGTTTTTACCTCGGCATGAATGACTCGGGACATGACAAAGGCTTGATTTTGAGAGGTGACATGCATGTTGTCTGAAGACAAATACATTTACCAAAGTGTAAAAAACGTAAGACTAGATTTTGCATTATGTATCTTGAGATAAGTTTATTTAATTTATTTTTTTTCACAGTTTTAGAAAATGTAGTTTCATTTAAGAGTAAAACAAGAAACATGTTAATAAAAATACAAATATAATACTACTGATTAACAAAATTATATTTTGCAGTTTACGTCAGAAGTGTGGCATGGAAAGAATTGTACCTTTTTGCTTATGTATATAAAGTCATTTCACTTGGCGGCCATCTTTGAAATGTTCTCGGGCAAGCAAGTGTAGATCCTATCTCTCTGAATGAGGAAACGTCCAATTCTCCAAAACTGTTCGCTAAGCTTACGATTGAATTTAATATTTGAAATCACCAATGAAATCTGACAACAAGTCTCATAAATGTTGTTTAATTTGTTCCAATAACGTTAAAAAAGCATATTTTTTTCAGGGTAGCCCAGCCATCTGAATGCTGACTGTTTTTTAGCAACCGGACTTCTGAAGCAACTTAACCGATTGGCTCTTTTATTTAAAAGGCGGGGCTTCCTTCGATAGAGCAGCCAAACTGAGCATTGCATTTTTGCCAATTCAAAACCATACAAGTGACACATTCTGGGTATTCTATAGTCTTTGATATAGTACATTCTTTAAATATTATTATAGTATCTAATAATATGCTGAATTAGCTTATTTGAATGTTTTCATTTTAATTTTAAAAACACTTTTAGACCACACGCCGGGAGCGCAGACCGCAGACACATGCCCTGAGTGCACCTGCACTATGGTTTAGACCATGTGCTTAGAACGTTAAAACAGGGCCCCAGGTGTCAGTCACTAAAATTTAATCTGTTTGCATAATAAATACAAATTATTACAGCAGCTTCCTTTTTTATGGGTTGTAATATTAACAAATTTAATAACCTGCACTGTATACCTCTAGTTTAAAATTTGGTCCTGGACAAAGAGAAGCATTGATGTGCCTCTGTGTTTGTGTGTTGGCAGGTGAACCAGTGGTGTGAGACCGGAGTTTATCTGTTGGCCTCTCAGGCTGTAGACAGATGCCAGACCCAGGAAGGCGCAGAAGCAGCGCTGCAGGACATCGAAGGATACATGAACACAGCCAAAGAGCAGCAGCTCACTCATCTCAAAAACCTCAGCAACCAGTATGAGATCATCCTCTCAGAGCTGGTCAAGGTACAAATGAAGCTGATTACAGTCGAATACATAAGTATACAGTCAAATCCAGTTTTTTTTTAATTTTTATTAACTAACAATAATAAAGATTTATAAATGCTGCAACAAATGTATTGCAAATAAATGTAACACATTAATTTTAGTTAATGCATTAACTAAAAATGTTCATCGTGGAGTGTTTAATAACAAATATTTTAAATTACATGATTATTTTTATAAAAATTATTTTACATTTTTTGGAGACTTTTGGAGCCCACTGTAGTTGTAATCTGTTTCTGATGAATAACTGGTATTTTATTTAAATAGCCAGTATTGCGTTTTTCTCTGATCTTCGTACTTCCACTTCTGCATCTTCCCATGCAGATCAAAGCTCAAACTGCTTTGAAAAGACTTGATGACGTTCAAGAGATGTTTGAGAAAAGACACGCGAGTCTGAAAAAGCTGTCTGCAAAGCAAACTAGGCCAGTGCAACCTGTTGCACCTCGACCAGAATCTTCACCAAAACGCCCTCCACCTAAAATCCCACAACCCACTGCACCAAGTGAGTAAAAAACAAAATCAACAAAAAAAAGTTTAACCCTATGTTGACTGAAATGCATGCATATCCAGAATGCCTTTGGTTAGTGGTATTGTTTGTATTCTTATCACTCAGTGTTTTTTCAGAAGCATGTCCTCATTTCAGGTTAATAACCTGAGAATTAAAAACTCTCACTGGGGTTCCAGTTCTCATATTTATGCAAATATGTCTCTGACAGGAAACCATTAATGTTAGGCTTGAATAATTTAAGTGGAAATTCTGAATGTTTTGAATTCGACAGCATCAAACCGCAAAGCTACAGAAAACTCCAGCGCCAGTAAGCAGCCGAGTGATGCAGAACTGGCAAAAAGAAAGAATATTCGCAAAGCCAAAGGTGGCATCAAGGTAGATCCGTCCCTGTCAGTAATATCTGAAATAAATGTAAAACAAAAATTTGAAACATTCTAAAATGCATTTAAAAACCAAGTTAGTCTGGGATTAGTTGTTGCCTTAAAAAAGTTATTTCATATAGTTTACTGTATCATTCATGCACATTATACATTCAGCTTAAAGCAAAAAGCTGTTTCTCTTTTAACTAAATCCTTTTTCAACTGTGAAATTTGTTCTGATTTCCTGTGGTTTCTCACAGATCGAAGTCATGCATGAACGAGGGCAGGGGGGTTCGAGTCATGTTGTCATGAGCAATGAAACCGAAGAGTCACTTTCAAACAGACGCAGGTAAGAACGTGTCTTCTGAGAAAGAGTATCTTACACAGCACAAGATTTTCTGGTAAAATCACTGTAAAGTCAAGTATCTTAAGCAATGTCAGAGATAACCTTTTTTTTTAAAAGGACAATGCTGTACCACTTAAATAGATTTTTTCAGGGACTTATAGTGTTAGCGCTAAATTAAAATGTGTCATCAACTTGCATGTCCTGCATAGCTTTTTTACTGATTCACATTGAATAGTATCCCGTTACCAAACCTTCACACACTGTGGAAGACGATGGCGACCATCAGTTGTCGCATTGCATAATATTTTTGCAAGTTTTGTTTGGTTGCATGTTTTTTTATTGATTCACATTCAACAAAACCCTGTTCCCATCCTCCACACATTTCTGATATTTCATTTCAAGCTTTCCACTGTCACCGTTGTCACACTGGGAACCACGTGTTTCACCTTTGAAATCCTTTGACATCACACTGACATAAAAGCACATGACTTTCAACAACACTCATCTTTGTGACAATGGCCTATTCTGTTAATTGGGCAAAATATTTCACAAGAAACTATGACACCATCAAAACAGTGACTCAGACTCTAATGGTTTGAGATGATTCACATTTAATCACACTCTTGATGCGATTTATACAGGATTAACCAGTTTCAACATATTATGTCTAACTCAGAACATACATCGCATAGCTGGGTAATGTCTAGGGACACAGCATTGTTCACATCAAACAGGTCAACAAAAATTTTGCTGATGGGTCTCCTAACCTGTTTTTTTTTCAAGTATTGTTTTTCTGTATGACCTGTTTTCTCTTATATGTTGTGCTACCACAAATGTTTCCGTTACTATATATAGAACACATTTTGGTTATTGTAGATTTGACCACTTGTTTGTTGGTCGCTGGTGGGCGGGCAAATTATTGGTTTCTATGCTAGTATCTGTGGTAGCATACTTTTTAGTGTGCATAATGACTTCCCCACTCATTGGGGAATTCAAGGCCTAGTGGTTAGAGAGTTGGACTCCTAATCCTAAGGTTGTGGGTTCAAGTCTGGGCTGGCAATACCATGACTGAGGTGCCCTTGAGCAAGGCACCAAACCCCCAACTTATTCCTGCCGCAACATGAATGGCTGCTCACTGCTCCGGGTGTGTGTTCACTGTTGTTGTGTGTTCACTGTTTTGTGTGTGCACTTTGGACGGGTAAATGCAGAGCACAAATTCTGAGTATGGGTCACCATACTTGGGTGTATGTCACATCACTAATAATGACTGTCTAACTGTAACTCTCTGTATAAACCTGAGTCTTCCTGAAAACATTCTGCCTGGATGCAAACATGTGATTCAGTTGAATCTCTTGCATTTTTGATGTTTTAATAGACTTTTATTTCAAGTTTGGTGTGATTGTACAGCTTCCAAACTGAAAAGATGAATGTAGTACTGTGTTTTTAGCGTGAGAGAATATACCCACATTCTCCTTTTTACACATTTGGCTGATATCTGTACTCTCTGTTTGAAAAACAGGAACAGGAAAACATGCCACTTGCTACTTTACTTCCTGTCTTATAACAAGAAAGACCGACTAATGTAAATGTGAAGGTCTCAATCTTCCTTTAACCCATTCATGATTTGGTCTCTCAGCCTTTGGTCACAGTACTGTTTTTAAAGAACTCTTTCTAAGGAACATTATGGTGGAATGAAAGCTTATTGGATAAAACAACAACAACAACAACAACAACAAAATATTTTAATCCTTTAAACTCATCTTTGATCATTAAAATTTTGACAATATGATAATTTTTGCATGCCTTAAAATAGCTTAAATGTAACACTTCACCATTGCCACACTTGCTACACGCGGATATATGAATATGCAAATTAGCCTTGCGTCCACTCAGTCACACCAGCGAGGGCCTCTTGATCCACTGGACTGAAGTAAATGCGAAACAGTGGCATACACGGATAATTACTGATAAAACTATGTTTTTAGTAGCGGACACAGTGAATACTGTAAAATTCGTTAAAGTTACTTATTTCACGATGTTGTGTCCTAAAATTCCTTGAAGACTCAAATACAGCCCTTTTGTGAGTTAATTCAGTGTAGACGTCGATGCGAGAGAGATAGGTCTGACTCAGGGCTACTTTTACACTGTTACTTCAGGTAATAATACAAATTAGCCATTCTAAATTCACATTAAACCACAGCTTCATGTTTTTTTTGCTCTAATTTATTTCTGGTTTTTGCATGCTAGTGACAAGAATCTATCCCTTGACAATTGAACTGTGACGTAGCAAACACGGTAGTGTTTTTATCACAGCCTTTGAGAAACTACAGTTTTAAGTATAAAATACTCTGCAACGGCTGATCAAGCGCAAGTCTAGGGGTTCGATTCCCCGGGAACACATGATAGGTAAAAATCGATAGCCTGAATGCACTGTAAGTCGCTTTGGATAAAAGTCTGCTAAATGCATAAATTTATTTAATTTAATTTTTATAAAAAAATAATAAAAAAAATCAAGTCAAGTCACCTTTATTTATATAGCACTGTAAACAAAACAGATTGCGTCAAAGAAACTGAACAACATAAATAAGGAAAACAGTGTGTCAATAATGCAAAAGGACAGTTAAAGGCAGTTCATCATTGAATTCAGTTTAATTAGTATCTGTGCAATCATTTGCTAACAAGTCAACAATATCGCTGTAAATGAAGTGTCCCCAACTAAGCAAGCCAGAGGCGACAGCGGCAAGAAACCAAAACTCCATCGGTGACAGAATAGAGAAGAAACCTTGGGTGAAACCAAGCTCAATTCTCAAGGGCCAATTCTCCTCTGGCCAGATGAAACCAGCAGTGGTTCATATTTTTACAGTACATTGCATCTATTTATATGGATTATTGTTTTTTTACTTTCCAGTTATTATTATTTTTTTTTTCAAATTAGTTCCTGTAGACAAATAGCATGTGTGCATGCAAATATATTGAACTAGGAAAAGAGATTACTTCAGAGTTCACTTATTTTGGCATAGATGTTGCTTTAAACAGCAATTTACTTTTATTCATGTCCCACCCAGAACCCAACTACAATCTCTACTTTTTTAGATTTTAGCAACCACAGATAAAACATACTTTGGTAAAGGAGTCAAAGAGAGTCAAGCTGCATTAAAAATAATTGCGTGAACACTTCAATTGATTTGAACCCAGAATTATAGTGGGGAAATAAAAACACGCAATGTACAATTCTGGCAGTTTTCGCAACTCATTCTTCTTATTCTAATGATATTTCAATGGTGATTTATATTATCTTCGGTAATACGGTAATTTCACATTACAGTACCAAGAATAAGATTGTTTCATTTACGGTGATGAGATTTGAGGGTTAGTCATGATAATAATGTCACAATGCAATGCATTTTATCAGGCTTTGGTTTATTGTAGCAAAATGTAACTTGTTAAAATCCTCCTTTACAAGTAGCACCATTTTATTACAAGTCCGCTCAAAGGTTTGAGAACTTTAAGCAGAAGCTTATAACATTTGCAACATGAAATAAAGTCCACACTCTCTAATAGCATTCTACAGTGAAAAGACTTCCTTCTTCGTCTGAATACAGTTTTATACAGTAACGAAAACTATGCCAGAAGAGAAACCGGGCACAGTTCAGTCTCACAAAACATGTCCAAGCCCATTTTGCTCCAGTAACTGTAAAATATATAATAATAATAAAAAAAAAGAAATAAAAAGATTGAGAAAAAGGCTGTTATTGGGGTAAATGAAATATGTGAAATGTGACCTTGAGAAGTTTTGTGAAACTCATGTGGTGTAGATAATATGCACTCTCTCGTCCAACACTGTACATTAAAAATAAAATAAATAAATAAAAGAGCATGAGTGCAAAACACATTCTTAGGGCACATACCTTTTAACTTTATTGGGAAATTACAAAATATGTAACATTTATAGCAAAAGTAAACAAAAAAAAAAAATCTGAAATACTGCTTGGACTTTAGAAAGCTCACAGTGCATCATATAAAAGCTGCCATACACGGATACGTGTTTGTAAAGTACGGCTTACAGAGCAGTTTCATTTTCACAGCTGTACAATAGAGTTTCCCAAACAGTCCAGAAGAAATAGCTTCTACCTGTGGGGCGGTTGCAACTTTCCACAGATTCCTGATATCTTCCTCGTGTCCATGAGAGGTGATCATTTTTTCGTAGATGCACGGGTGATAGAGTGTTTTCCCCTCACCCGAGAAATAAACATGTCCCTGAGGTGAGACGCCCGCTACAATGGCACAGATCCCCATGAAGACGTCATCGATATAAATAGAGGCATTCAGAGATAGCGTGGCCTGATAGATTTTGGCTGCCACGTCGCCAGAGACAACGTACCCCGCCCCGGCGGTGTAATCTGGGTAGGACGACCACTGGTACATATCGAAAGGCATGTAGTACTTACTGTCCCTACGCCGAACTGGAGGCGCCCCCCTGTGCACATGGCCGACCCAAAGGTTACGCACGTTCTGGCTTCTGAGGTCCTGAAGGTAGCGCACTAGATTAGGCATATGGATGAAGACATCATCGTCAGCAGACATGAGGAAGTGGGCATGGGCGCAGTTGTCATGCGTCCAGCGGAATTGAAGCAGCAGTTTTACAGTGAGGTTATGGAATGTGTCATGGAAGTTCTGCTGAACCAGGTCACCATGGTTCATGTGCTCCTTGTGCAATTCTTTGTGCAATTCTTTCCGCCTCAAGCTATCAGAGTTCACGTCAGAGTAAACACCCATTGCAAACACTACTTTTATGACAACACCTAGCTTGTGACTTATGTAGGACTCGTTGCCCCAAGTGGAGCGTATGTCCTGTCGTCTTCTGAAGTTCCCCGGGGAGGTCTTCACAAAGAGAAGAAGCAGCACGTCGTTGTCTTTACAAATGTCCTCGTTGTTTAGCAAATATGGGTAGCTCCCAAACCTGGCAGCTTGCTGTGGGCTGATGCTGAGGCTTTTGTTGATGAAATCATAGCTGTTGACTAGGTAGCGGTAGGAGTATGACTTCACATGGCTCACAACGTGGTCGTCCACATGTTCCCAGTAAACCATGAGGACTGACATGACACAGCACATCAAGACAAGCTGTAGAAATTTCAATTTTTTGACTCTTCTGAACTTTATGAACATTCTGCTAGGCTGTGCACTCTCTCACCCCCTCTTTCTTGTCAAGTCCAGTAATGCAATCCAGATGTACTGCTCTCAATGTTTTTCCAGGACTGGGTTTGCCTGAGTTCCATTGTTGCTCACTGCAGAAGGGTTGGCCTACCAGAAGGGTTAACCCAAAACACCCGCCCTTTTTTGTCCATTTTTTATATATATTTTTTACACTAAACCGTTAGTCCTTAAGTGCTTTCAGAGTGAAGACGATCCACTGTATGGCATTAATGTATTTGTGGTCTGTAAAGAATGAAGAAATATTATTTCAAAGGGTGCAGAAATTCTAATTTAAGAAACAACTTCATAAATCGCCAAAAAAGTTAATTTACTGAAATGGCTCTTTGTTGATTATAAATGATGTAGAACTGAACATGAGCATATTATATATATATATATATATATATATATATATATATATATATATATATATATATATATATATATATATATATATATATATATATATATATATATATATATATAAATATATATATATATTTTTTTTAAACCCTAAATACTATATAGTATTTTTATTTCTTTATAAAAAAAAAGTCACATGAAAGATACTTGCTTTTTTTAACAAATGCTTGCCTATTTACACCATTAGTTGCAAGAGCTCATTCAAACCCATGACCATATAGAGGGACTCTGTGAATCGGTCTTGTGAATAAAAGCAATCGTCGACTCAGCGCCACGTGGAATAAAAGAAGGCTTTAATCCACCGAACATGCGGATCTGCTGAGTGCTGTCCAAAACATTCACGACCACAAAAAGACCATTACAGCAGCAAATCTGCTCAAAAGGCACGACACAACAGCAGTGCGCGTCATAATATCCCACACCCTAAACTGCGACGATCCACGAGGTATCATCTGACAAACTGGATCACGTATTCACACCAGCTGTTCTGTGCAATTATTAGTTTCACCGTTCTTCCCATTTTAGTCATTTTGACCAAAACTTGCCTAAGAATGAAACACATTACACTTCTTTGTTGAGCAATGAAGGATAACAGGAAAAGTTCTACATAAAAAAAAAAATAAAAAAAAAATATATTGATTTAATGAATTAATACATTTTTGCATTTGCTGTACAAATGAAACCATTTCCTTATTTTCATTATCTTGTCAATTATATGTGAGTTTATTACCTTTTTTTTAAATCTCTGTGATCACAATTTCTCTTCTGACATTTTATCAGAAAGTATTTCTCAGCTGTATTCAAAGTTTACTTGAATTTTAAATGTCAATAAACACACCCCAAGCGACTCCTATGAAAAACACCCCGAGCAAAATTGCATATTTTAATAGCGCAGACAATCATATGATATGTACATCATGCTTCAAAGAACAGAATGATTTCTCCCGAAAAAGGGCTCGGTGCATTTAATACACAGACTCCACAGATACAAGATCAATTTAGCATGAGTTCTGTAAAGCTTGAAATTCCATTGGAAAGACATTTTGTACTTGGATTCCAATAGTTATATCTTTTGGCAGGTTTCAGAAAGATCTCCTGGCAGAAACTCAGTTTAGTCAAAAACTAAGTAAAACATACGACTTACCATTGAGACTGTGGCGCATCCATGATGTAGTAAACGTATAAAAAATAGTTTTTGGACCCTGGACTGCACTCGTATTGTTGCAGCTGTACAGAAAGAAGTAGTGTGTAGCTGCTAAATGAGCTTGTATTTGAACGGGAGTGTTCTTGATGGGTGGGAGGGGGGAAGTACATTCCTCTTTTTTAACACTGGCCAAATTCATCATATGAACAATCTGTGAAAAGAGGGACTTCTCTGACTGAAACACAGAATTTGGGTCATCTGATTCAAATAAGCAGGCTTCACCTCTATGCAATAAATGTAATTCATTGGCCTCGGTCTGTGTAAGCGAAGAACTGGTTAAGACAAAATAAGATAAAATAAAATCAGATTTCTGAAGGGTCATTTGAGGTGTCATAGTGGTTGCATGTTACGGGAAGAACAAAAAGCTGAAGACATGACAAATTTGTTTTAGTTCATCAATTGCAACAAAATAGTTTCAATGTTAGCAATGACCCTTGACACAGAAACTGTCAAAACTGAACTGCATATTTTACGTTAGTGCTAGATGACGCATCAGTGCTTCAGATTTGCAAAAAATGTTAAAGTGTAACAGCCATCATTAGTAGGTTTCAGTTTATTTTCGGATATAAAAAAAGTGTTATACAAACCTTACTTTCCACTATGTAGGTGGATTGGTTTATGAGAGTCATGTTCAAGCTTTCGTCATAAACTGTGTCTCTCATCACACTAGTGTTCTGACATTTGTTTGACAAAATACTGAATATTTTTGCCTTTCTCAACAGCCACATAATGAATGAATTGATTGAGACAGAGAGGCTGTATGTTGAAGAGCTGCAGAGTATTATAGAGGTATGTGTATCTGAATTTAACACAGGAAACAGGAAATGTTGCAAACCATTGTCGGTTGCCTGGCATATGTTGTAAATGCATGTAGCATTCAAAATTGTGTAAGTTTTGTTTTTTGTTTTTTGAGAGAGAGAGAGAGAGAAATGATTATCAATATTGCAGTGAATTGATCATTGACAGAAGAGATGTTACAAAAGACTTGTACTTCAAATAAATGCTGTTCTTTTGACCCCTCCCCACTTTTATTAATCAAATAATAATAAAAATAATAATACAATTAAGCAGCACAACTGTTTTCAGCATTGACCATTATAAGAAATGATTCTTGAACGGCAAATCAGCATATTACAATGATTTCTAAAGAATCAGTTGACACAAAAAATTGGAATAATGGCTGCTGAAAATGTAGCTTTGGATCACGGGATATATATTCAAATATTTAAAAATTAAAATCAGCTATGTAGTAATGTTTCACAAATGTTAAAAGCCTGGTAAATCACAAAATAATTAAATAAATAAAAACAATTTTTCAAGTGATGTAAATGCATATCATAGTAATCTGGTGCATTGTTGAAACATTTGACTGTGGTTTTGGTGTCATGTTTATTTTTGTGCAGGGATATGCCAGCGCACTGGATGACCCCGAGATGTTCTACTTGATCCCGCCATCTTTAGAAAACAGGAAGGAGGTACTTTTCGGAAACCTGCCTGAAATCTACACATTTCACCAGAAGTAAGGAAATATTCTACAACTTAAGGACATGATATGTGCTTTCCAGCTCGCCAGAACTTATCATTTCAGTCATCTGGTTCAGTATGGTAGACCGCTTACCAGTTTGCACCATGCTAGCAGACCCCAACTAGAGATTAAAGACGGGATAATGGTCCTTTTTCCGGTATGAGCTAGACCTTCCCCCAACATCCTCTCACATTCCTGACAAGGCTCACGCACAACTGGTTCAGCTAGTTCTTTTCTGATGCTTCCATATAGAGGGAACTTCACACCCACATTTCACAGAAGTCATCTTAACCACAATAATTTGTTTTATTTTTTTTGTATGGGTTTTGTGGGTTGTACTATTGAATTGTGTATAGTGTCACTAATGATCTATAGGTGTTCGCTGGCCCATTGTTCGGCTGGCCTCATGCTACCGATTATTTTTGTAGAGTTCATTGTCTCCTATTAGGCATCGGGTGACAGCAAAGTCCAGGATTATGTCAATAACAATCCCTCGAGCAGGTTTATGTCTCCCCAAATGCATTTCCCCGGCAACTATTTCTATTATATCAGTCAGGTAGAGATAAACAACCGCTAAGCATTGTCCATCATTCCCAGCTATAGCTTTGTTTATGTGCTTTTACATGTCATCATGTCAGTAACGAGAGTGTGAGTCCTCAAAGGCTATTGTGTTCGTCGACATTTGACATTCATTCATTACTGATTTGTTTGATAGAGATGAAATATAAACAGGCTTGTCTTAGAAGTCATCCAAGGATTCAGTGAAAGGAGCGCGGTGGGAGAGTTGACCCGAAAATGAAAATTCTGGAATCATTTATTCAAACTCCCGTCTTTTCTTGCCTGATTTTTTGTTTTTATTTGTGTGCAAAATAAAAGAAGTTCAGAAGAATATTAATATAATCAAAAGTGACCGGTGACCAATCATTAGACTTAAAATATTATATCATATTATATATTATACTACTTTTAAGGTGCTTCTTTGTTCTTTTTGAAGCTTTACATGCCCTGGAAAAGAGCAATCTCTCTCTCTCTCTTTCTCTCTCTCTTTCTGTTTTTTTTTCTGAAGAAATAAAATACTTTAGAAAAATATGAAACAGTTTTTCAAGCCGTCTGCCTCCTTTCCTTTTCTTTGTGCCGTTTGCCTGCCTTTGTCCTCTCATACCCTCCAGTTATTTATTTTTTTCCGTACTCAATTGTTCCATTATGTTTTGCCAGGACATTTCTCAAAGAGCTGGAAAATTTAGCAGAAAAGCCGGAGTTAGTAGGAACATGTTTTTTGAAGCGGGTGAGTGACATCAGGGAGATGTGGTCTGTGAAATACAGTACAACTACAGAATGTGAAATGGGATCCTAATGCTTGTCTCCATCTGCTGTCTTACAGAAGGAAGAGTTGCAGATTTATGAGAAATATTGTCAGAATAAGCCACGATCTGAAGCTTTGTGGCGGCAGTGTGGAGACAGTTTGTTCTTTCAGGTGAGGCGTATGTACGTAAATCAATACACAATACACTATTCATATGTTTGGGGCCAGGACGAAAAAGGAAAGACTTCACTTATGTTCCCCAAGGCTGTATTTAAGAGATCAAAAATGCATTAAAAACCCCAATATTGTGAAATATTATTATAATCTATTCTGTTTTATTAAATAAAAAAATTTCATTTATTCCTGTGATGGCAAAGCTGAATTTTCAGGAGGCATTACTACAGGCTTGAGTGTCACTTGATGCTTTGGAAATCATTTTTAATACGCTGATCAAGAAACAGATATTGTTATTGTCCAAACAGTTATATATATATGTGGAAAACAGAGATGCTTTTTTAGGGTTTTTTGATGAACAGAAAAGTTCAAGAAATCAGATTGTCTTTTAAACAATATAATTTTTGTCCCTTTTGACAGAAGTTCTTATTAAACATAAATCTCAGAGTCTCATCGTCCATCCCCTTTAAGAGCCAGTTGCGCTCGTGCCATGACAGATTTGCTATATACACGGCAGAATTTGGCAAGCGCAAAGACAGAACGTGTCTCCGAGATGAAATGGAGCTGTTCGTCTGCAAGCAAATAGACTAATTCTGATAAATGTGATAACTAGGGTTTGGTACCGAAAACCTATGGAACCGGTACGCACCGAAACGAATCAGCACGCAGATTTCGGTGCCTCATTTCGGTGCCTCTTAAAAGCCCGAGCGATTGATTGAAATATTTGTCTTGGTTCTCCGAAATGTACACACGAAGCATGGGCGTCGCTCGGCTTTTTTAGCAGGGCTTCATAAACTGTACACAAATTCGCGATCGCCTCAGTCCGCTTAAATGTCAGATGAAAACGGTAGAAGATCTGTCTTCTCTCCGTCTTCCAGCACGCTCTTTAATCCACAGACCGCGCAGAGCAGCACGAGTGGACTCAAACACAAACAGCCCAAGACAGCAAGCAGTTTTGGCCCAGAACCGGCCCACATCTGGCTCACGTGAAATCCAAGTGGGCCAGATGTGGGCCGGATCTGGGCCGAAACTGCTTGCTGAGGACACGAGGTGTGTGTTTACCGATAGATTGTTAGTATGTCTGTATCTGTGCAATTCTTTGACATAAATAGAGTTTACAAAAGGTCACAAGGGCGCAATCGGTTTCTCATCTACTCTCAAGTTTCCGCTGTTCACCACTCATCACACACCACAGCCGTTTCCTCCAGCGAAAATCTAGCCCTTAACACATATGAGTATACTTTAATTATACTTATTTAAATATACTTAATTTAATCATACGTACTTTATTCATACACTACTGTGCAAAAGTCTTAGGCAGTCTGTTGTCAAGACTGCTTGTACATTCAACAATCTCACTAGAATATTATTAAAATGAATGGCAAACTGAATGTTTGGAAATGTAAAATTATATTTCCTACTGACACACTACAGCAAAAGATATAATTAACTGGTCTAACCGCCTTTTTTGGGTGAAAATACTAATGTGCCTGAGACTGTAGGCTACTCAAATAACATTGTTCTTTATAAAGAATGAGTCATTCACAGAACTGATAAAAGACAGCACTCATTTGAACTAAATATCAGATATTATACTTATTATACGTGTATAAATATTATACTTCAGGGCCCTGTATGTGAAAACTTTACTTCTCTAATGATTTTCTTTATGTAGGAGTGTCAGAAAAGGTTGGACCACAAGCTTTCATTAGATGCATATCTCCTCAAGCCTGTGCAGAGAATCACTAAGTACCAACTGATGTTAAAGGTACTGGTCTTAAATTACGCTGATATACTTCTCCTGAACTTTCACACATTTTACATGTAAAATAAGACAGTTTTCAATGCACATTTTCCTACTCATTTTTCAGGAGATGCTGAAGTGCAGTAAGAACTCAGAAGGCACCGCGGAGCTGGAGGAAGCTCTGGCCACAATGCTGGACATCATCAAATCAGTCAATGACTCCATGCATCAGATCGCCATTACTGGTTTTGAGGTTTATGAATATATTACAATATATTTAACACAGTAATTTGTCTGTTGAACAGATACGGTATGTGAAGGTCGATGTGTTTTGAACCTGCTTTTGTGTGTGTACTAATTTAAGTCTTACTGTATGTGTGATTTCAGGGCAATCTGAATGATCTGGGAAAACTGCTCATGCAGGGGTCGTTTAATGTTTGGACAGACCATAAGAAAGGTCACAGTAAAGTCAAGGACTTGGCACGCTTCAAACCCATGCAGAGACATCTCTTTCTTTACCACAAAATGCTTTTGTTCTGCAAGAAACGAGAGGAAACCTCTGATGGTCACGAGAAATCCCCTTCCTACAGTTTCAAGCACTCATTAAAGGTGGGAAGGACACCGTCACTTACTGTCAAATGAAACGGTTGACGTCTGACTGTACTGAATGAGCTTTATATCTACACTGAAGGCGAACTGAATGTTGAACAGTGTAGCAACTTCCTATTTGCTTTAAGTTCTCTTTTTCTGTTTATTGTGGCAACATACTGGGATTAAAAAGAAATCCCTCAAGACCCGTCTAGAAGTGTTTCTCAACTGGTTTTACACTGAGTGGTGACCCAACACACACACACACAGAGAGATGTGTTCATGTGTGTGTGCATATACAGTCATGACTTCTCAATAGAGCTATCATTTCCATCTAAGTAATCATTTTAAGTGTATCAAAATGATTAATAGCAAATTGTGTGTGGAAGAAGCTAAATACACATTTTGGATCATATTACTGACCAGTGGCATGTTTCCCCCACCCCAGATGAGCTCGGTGGGAATCACTGAAAATGTCAAAGGAGACATCAAGAAGTTTGAAATCTGGTACAATGGCAGGGAGGAGGTTTACATCGTTCAGGTACAGCACGAAGTCACAAGACATGAAATTGTGTTTTATTAACATAATAAATAATTTTGAGTCTACAAAGTGGGGTGTAAACAGTTTGTGACCATGCAAAAATATTTATTTTGACCAAATGTGCGTCTGTTATTGTACTGTGCAATGCACTTCCTGTTAATTTTATAGGTGCCCTGCCAGTCTTTATCATTTTATCTAATCTATATTGTTCTGGGGAAGTACCATGTTGTTCCTTATATGACCCATGAGAGGGAACTGGGCAAAAGTGCCCCAGAGCAGGTATGTTACCATATTATAACATATCCTCACTTCTCTGTCAGGCCCCTCTGATGGAAGTGAAGAACATGTGGGTGTCAGAGATCCGCAAAGTTTTAACAAGCCAGCTGGAAGCCTGCCGAGGTATTTCTGGGCAAACCCGCCCTTCATGCGATCTCAATCTCATAAAAAAAAAAAAAAAAAAAAAAAAACTTCTTATATACTACCCTTTAGAAGACATGATTTACATTTACATTTACATTTATTCATTTAGCAGACGTTTTTATCCAAAGCAACTTACAAATGAGAACAGTGGAAGCAATCAAAAACAACAAAAAGAGCATGATATATGTGCTATAACATGTCTCAGTTAGCTTAACACACTACACATAGCATGGGATTTTAAATAATATAATTAATAAAAAGAAAACAGAATAAAAAATAAAATAAAATAGAGCAAGCTAGTGTTAGAGGTCTTTACACACAATTGCATAATAAGAAAATAGAATACAAAAAGATTAGAAAGGTAGTTAGATTTTTTTTTTTTTTTAAGAATTGAATTAGAATAGTGAGTGTTAAAGTTAGAGGGTCAAATAAAGATGGAAGAGATGGGTTTTAAGCCGATTCTTGAAGATGGCTAAGGACTGCTCGGATTGAGTTGGGGAGTTCATTCCACCAGGAATGATTTGCCATGTAAAGCCAAAATGATTTGTAAACACCCAAAGGAAACCTGAAACAACCTCACCTTCTTAATTTTTTTTTTTTGCATAAAAATAATATATATATATTACACAGTTCTCGTCAGTGCTTGGAAACCCCTATGAATAATTTGGCTGTATTGTCTATCTGATGGCATGATGTTATCTGATTTTTTTAGTAAAGGTACTGAAATCAAGATTCAAAACCAAATAAATCCTGGCGGTATTTTGTGTGCTGTGTGAATACAGTATGTAAACACTGAATGCATGAACACTGTATGACCCTTCTCTCTCTCTCTCTCTCTCTCTCTCTCTCTCTCTCTCTCTCTCTCTCTCGTGGTATAGAAGCCAGTCAAATCCATCAGAAGATTACAGAGAACATCTACCATGCTCCCATGAGGTATTTTATAGCAATTTTTAACTTTGCTTTTATCTAACTGGCCCCAGTGTGGAGTTTATTGTAAGTATTGTAAAGTTAACTTCCCTTAAGTTTGCGCAGGTGTCCTAGTTGGGTAACCATGGGTGTAGTTCTTCACATTAATGTTTGACAGCCACAACGTTTTAATTTAGTAATTTTAATGAGTATCTTTTTTTTTTTCTAGGACTGTTGTTTTACCTCCTCCTCATTCCAAGTATATCTTTATTCAGTTGCTGTCTGCATCTTATAATAAACCAAATGACCTTTTGTTTGTAGACGCAAACGTACATTTACTTATGGTGGATATAATAGAGTGACTCACACTTCTGATTAACACTGTACAGTACTAAGCACAATGGGCCCTATTTTAATGATCTAAATGCAAAGTGTAAAGCGCACAGCGTAGGTTCACTCAGGGTGTGTCTAAATCCACTTTTACTATTTTATTGACAAAAGGTTGTTGCACCCGGGCGCATGGTCTAAATGGGTTGTCCCTATTCTCTTA
Source organism: Carassius auratus (assembly GCF_003368295.1). Classification (NCBI taxonomy): domain Eukaryota; kingdom Metazoa; phylum Chordata; class Actinopteri; order Cypriniformes; family Cyprinidae; genus Carassius; species Carassius auratus. The sequence goes on along the minus strand of NC_039278.1, from coordinate 5,315,012 downwards.
ATGAGTAATGGTTGTTTTTTTGGGCGTAACGTGCAATGAACCAATCAGAGTCTTATCTTCCATCCCCTTTAAGAGCCAGTTGCGCTCGTGCCATGTCGGATTTGCTATTTACACGGCCTAATTTGGCAAGGGCAAAGACAGAACGTGTCTCAGAGATGAAATGGAGCTGCTTGTGTGCAAGCAAATAGATAGCTTAATTCTGATACATGCGATGAATATCCATTATGGCTTGTAGGCAAATAAATATACCAGTCTATTTTCTGCTCCTTAAAATAGCAATGAGCCAGCAATGCGCCTGAACACACAAATGGGCGCAAATGCATTTCCTAATTAAACGACGTGGCGCTGGACTGAAACTAGCACACTAACACACCTGAGCTGCACCTTGCGTCGCATTGCGCCAGGTATATTATAGGGCCCATAATCAGTTTTATTCATATTCATAGAAACTACAGTATTGTTTTATGGAAATTAGGCTGATATGTTTACTTTATCTGACGTTCGAATATGAATAATACGAGCAAATCCTTATCAATATTTAAATATTCTTGTGTGTTTAAATGCAAATGTTTCTGTAAGCCAAACAACTGCAGTTTGGGGTCTGTAAGATTTTTGAAGACAAAATGTCTTATTCTATTTTAATGTATTTTAAAATGTAATTTATTCCTGTGATGGTAAAACTGAATCTCTCTAGTCTTCAGAGTCACAGATATCAGATATCATTTAAATATGCAGATTTGGTTCGGAAGAAACGATTCTTCTTATTAATGTAGAAAAAAGTTGGTGCTTCATATTTTTGTGGAATACGTCTTTAATTTTTTTCTTTCAGGACTCATTGATTAATACAAAGTTCACAAGAGAAGCATTTATTTGCAATATGATTTTTTGGGAATCTTAACTTGTAACCCTTGATCAGTTGAATGCATCCATGCTGAATAAAAGTGTTCATTTATATATATATGATGAAATCATTTGATTGGAAATTGAAATACTTCAGAGGACACTGTATGCATGCATACGCATATTCTTGTGCCATCTGCATCTATTTATTTACCATTGTGTTCATGCTGACTTTGCTTTTATTGACAGAAATATGCGCAAAACAGCTTTCCAGCAGTCTGACTCTTCCAGTCCAGAAACTGGCTACAGGCGCAGTGATACAGGCCCAAATATGCGTCATAAACGAGGTGAGAGCCCTTATAAATCTTGTATAAAACCTACCGTTGCTCTAACCCAACAATCAGAAGTATTCGCCCCTCAGAGCCTGCAGCGGTCAACAAGCACTCCGGATTTACGGTCATTTGTAGTGAAAGGCTATTTATTTGTCTTCTCTTGTACTTACTTTTGAAATATTTAGTGCATTTTCCTTAATTAGGCCATTATCTCTAATGCCTGCCCTAATGGCTGTAAAATTGCCAATGGGTAATTGGTTACTGGAAAGCACTTCAAAGCCTCATCCCTCTTGGCAAGGTATTTTGAGATGGAGCTCAGTTATAATGCTGAATGTATCGAGTCCTCTGTTGTGTCTGTGGACTGTTATTGTGTACTTCATCATGTGCTGGCGTCTGGAGAGGTGGTTTGGAGGAAATATCACTCAGTTTGGTCTTATGGTCCTGTCAGGTTGCAGATTTTGAATGAGTGAAGGATTGTGACAGGTGTTAAGTTCCTCTGAGAATTGAAGTCCTCTGTGTGCTGACCCAGCCTGGAGGCAGAGGATTACGAGTCTCTGACATGAGCTGGGGATGTTTTACACTCAAAAACATATCTCACCTTAGTCTTTGATGCCTCTTAAATAACTCTTATCTCATAGATTGGGGTTACCTGATGCTTTTTTTAGTGCAGTCAAATGATTATTCGCGAAAAAATGAAAATCCAAAATGAAAGTTTTCCTTTGTATATATTTTGAAAATATTTACATGTATTTATGTCTATATTTATATTCATATAATTTAGGTTATATTATGAATATTTTTTTTTTCAGAAATATACACATGTATGTATATATATATATATATATATATATATATATATATATATATATATATATATATATATATATATATATATATATATATATATATATATATATATATATATATATATATATATATATATTATACACAGTACACATACATATATTATGAAAATAAATATTTTATTTAGGATGTGATTAATCACGATTAATCGTCGATTTATTATTATTATCAATGATTTCATTATTGTCAAGCGAACAGTTGTGCTGCTTAAATTTTTTGTTGAAACCATGATACATTTTTTAAAGATTTTTTGAAGAATAGAAAGTTCAAAAGAACAGCATTTATCTGTAATAATAAACTTTGAGGCATAATAAAAGTCTTTACTGTTATCTTTGTTCAATTTAATGCATCCTTGCTGAAAATAAGTGTTAATAAAAAAAAAAAAATACGATAAAAAGAAGAAATCTTATTAACCCAAGCAACTATTTAATGTCTCATCAATCTAGTGCTTTTCTCACCTCTTTTTATATTTTCTAAAATATCTCAAATATACATCTTCTACTGTATGTTTTTGTACGGCATGATGTGACATGCATGTATAACAAGATCCTGAATCCTGTTTTGTTTCCAAGAAGGTCTCATATCTGGACATATCTAATATCTGGAAAGTTATCACTTATCCGTGGTGTGCCGCATATAAATGTTTGGTAAATTAAATGTATTATTAAAGTTTTTTTTGGTCAGGTAATTAACCCCCATATCCCCTGAATGGGTTAATACCGCAAAAGCAACATATATGTGCTGCTCCATCACAGACAAACAATTCTTTTTTTCATCTTTTCCCTGCTTTCCATCTTTTAACCCTGCACTCTTTTCTACCTGCTGCTTTAACTGCAGTCCTGTCTTCCTCTCCTCTTATAGCTGATGCTTCAGCCAGCCTCAGCTCCGAGCGATCTGCTCTCGCTAGAAAGCGCTTCACCTTACAGGGCCTGTCAAACCGCAGGTCTCTCCCCGCAGGTAACGGCACGGCATCGTGGCCTCCTCCATCATCTCATCCTGGTGTTTGCCTGTTGTCCCTGTTGTTAAAATTCATTGTCATCACTCTCCGTTGGTCGCTTCTGAGACCACTTACATCTGTTTTCCGAAGTGAGTGGTTTCTGAAAGGAATGCAGCAACCTCAAGGGCTTTATCATCGCAGAACATTTGAATCTGAATTGTGTGCAAAGCAGGTCAGCTTCTACTGAAGACAACAGAAGAACTAAGAAACGTCAAGCTCAAGCTGATGTCACAGTATAGTGTTACACTGAGCTTACACTAAAACACTGCTGGCATTTTGAGTAGAAAGTTCACTTAGTCCATAGGTGCCATTGACTTGAATTGCCTAAATGCCAAAATGAGGCTTACAAATGTGTTTTGGCAAAATGCTAAAAGTTTAAGGATATGTCTGTCTGTCTATCCATCTAGCTAGCTAGCTATATTAGATGGGCCACTATCATTACTTTATTTTGATCAACATGAAATCCAGTGATGACAAATGACATGAGGCCCAAACTATATGGCACATGTGAGCATCATGCTAAACAGAGCTTAACTTTAATCCACCCTTAAATAGGTTTTCTTGACATGAATCCTGTCTCTCATTTCACCACTTCATCCTGTTTTCTCCTAAACCAGATTAACTACTAACTCACCCCCTCCTTTCACTTCAGATCCCACACCTAAGGAGACAGAGGTTACACGCCGCTTTTCTTTAGCCTCAACTGTCAGCTCCACCTCTGCATCGCGCACTAAAGGTACAAAAACTGTTTGTGGTTTTACTTCGATACTGGGTCAGGATCAGAAGTGGTTCAACCCACCCACACTGCAAGCATAACTAGAGCACTCCAATTGAAATGTTAGTGTGCAATGTTTGCCTATTCTAGTTTACTTGGTAGATTGTAAGCATGCAGCTTTAAAGCTTTTTGATAAAACCTATTCTGTAGCGATTAGCGGTGTAACGATACGCGTATTCGTATTGAACCGTTCGGTACGAGGCTTTCAGTTCGGTACGCTGTACGCATTATGTACCGAACGGTTCGTTGAACTAATTAATTATATTTAAAAAAAAAAAAAAGTTAAATATAATGATATGCTTTCAACAAGGTAGCCCAATAACCCAAACGACGTAACAGGCAAAGCCCCTGACACACCCGAAGAAGAAAAAAACACCAACTTATATGTTTATGTTAGGCTACTCAGTCAGGCGCTCGCTCACTTAGTACGCGCTGAGTGAGCGAGCAGTTCATGCACGGTACGCGGTGGCCAGTTCATTTAACAGACCAGAAATAGAAGATCCTCCAATAACCAACAGGTCTGGTGTTTGAGTGCACTTATTATAGCTTACAGGAAATCCAAAGTGCACCCAAACACCAGACCTGTTGGTTATTGGAGGATCTTCTATTTCTGGTCTGTTAAATTCAATAGACATTTTGCAACAAGCCTTTAGCGCGTGCTGAGTGAGCGACCACCTTAGGGGCCGTTCACATATCGCGCCTAAAACTGCGTGGAAAACGCTAGGCGCGTTTTTCCCCTCTTTTCCAAAGCGCTCGGGCAGAAGCGCCTCTGAGGCGCTAAGCAACAATGACGTGCTGCTCTCTCCATAAGGACGCGGAAATTTCAGCAAAGGATAAATGGATTTGCAGCTCTAAAAATCGCTTGCAGTAGGCTAGCTCTGCTACTAAATTTATTTCAAAATTATATATATCTATAATGATAGCAAAATTACCAAACAGTCTTTGATACCAGTTCATGAACTATAAGGAATAATTGATGATGGGCTGTTGAATTATTCGGAAAATAATGCACGGAGTCAATTATTCCGCTGATACTACGGTTACCACACCTCAAGACATCGATCTGATGATTTTTGTAAAGGGATTCATCTGGATTTTGTACTTAAATCGCTATTGTGAGTAGGACTATTTCTTCCGCATCTCATCCAATGCCTCTTTTGCTAGTACCAAAACTTTGTTTTAAAGCTGGTAACGGAGGCTTGAGCTGTTGATAGCATTCTAATGCAGTTATTAATAAAGTTCTTAGAAAGAGAGCGAGAGCTACAGAGAAACACACACAGAGAGAGAAAGAGAGAGAGAGAGAGAGAGAGCTTGTGTGAATTATGCTAACAGACTGTACCTCTGTGCATCTCTAAACACTCTTCTGCTGCAGCGTCTCTAAATAACGTTGTAATTACCTCGCTAGTGAGAAATGTCATGTGTCACTTTTAAGTATTTGCACTATATAACAGTTAGTCTAACTGATAAAATCGTCAGGGCAGCACTGACAGTGACAACACCCTTTTGTGCTAACTGCGCCATTATTACTGTTAACTATGCAAGGTAATATGGGACTGTAATGCGGTCAGGAGAGCTGCCTAGAACTACGTTCACCGTGCGTTTCCCAGAAAATAATTGCACACCTCAGAACGCTCGTCAGCCAATCAGATTCAATCATTCATGCAGATTTGGTTCTCAAGAAAAAATCTTCTTCTTATTAATGTAGAAAAATAGTTGGTGCTTCATATTTTTTTTTGGAATCCATCATTAATTTTTTTTTTTTCCAGGATTCATTGATGAATACAAAGTTCACAAGTGAAACTTTTATTTGCAATATAATGTTTTTGGAATCTTTACTTAAATACATCCATGCTGAATGAAAGTGTTAATTTAATATAAATAAATTGTATGTATATATATATATATATATATATATATATATATATATATATATATATATATATATATATATATATATATATATATATATACACACAAGAATGCTTGAATCTGATTGGCTGACGAATCGATATATATCTATGTGTAAATGTTGTGTAAAGCTACTGTAAACTACACAATTACACATCTATCTAATGCTGAGTACACACCTAAAGATGATCGGGCTGATTTTGGGCCAATTTACCCCCTTCCGACAGTCCTAGCTATGTCCCGATTATCTTGATGGTTATACAGATTATCTTATCAGATTTTCCCTTGGTGTGAGGTGTGTTAAGAGTGTCCGAATCTGATCGGAAGAACTTCGGTGCCGCCCCGATCGCGAATCATAAATATTCGACATGTTTAATATTTACGGTCAGAAATCCTGATGTGTGGGGGGAACCCCGTGGACAAATGCGCGCATGCTCTGGAGATGATCATGTGAAACGAAACTATATCCAATCAGAAAGCGAGGTGATGGAAGATGGAAGCAGTCATGGCACAGCCAGGGGGGCAGGGCTTCATATTTTATTGAAGCACCCCTGGGTTCCGCCATTGGCAGCGGATGCCCACTTGCTGTTAGCGTTCCATTGACTCCCATTCATTTTGGTGTCACTTTGACAGCAAATAACTTTACATCTGAGGTGTTTAAAGACTCCATTTGGCCATTCATTATTTCTAAAGAAACATTATTTCTAAATTATATGGGCTAAATGAGGATGATTAACAAGACACAGATGAACTAACTAATGAAATCAAAAGGAGACAGAAACTAGATCAATGAACAAAAGCAAGGCGGGAGAACAGGGAAACACAAAAAGAAGGTCCATTCTGTGACTATATATTTGACTGATTGCCACAGTTTTGGCGCTCGGGACAGATGATGGAATGTATCGTTTGCACGTGCTTTTGAGTCTTACAATTTTAAACATTCAACTGCTCGATACAGTACTTGAGCACTCTGTGATCCGCCTCCACTACACCCAAAAGCGCATGCACATAGAAATGCATCTGAGAGCATGCCCCTTATTGCACGTAAACGACCAGATACATACAAAATTATGTCAAAATGCACGTTTTAATGAGTATTCACATAAACAATTAATTTATACTAAACATTGTCGCTATACAGGCTATTAAGTGAAAATTAACAGTTGAGAAACAAAACTTGTGTAACAGATCCATGCATGAGGTCTTAAAGAGACAGCAACCTAAATAAATTTGCTGCTGTCTGTCATTAATGTTTATTTATACACTGAAGACTAACCAGTGTTATTTTAAAGAGCAGGTCATATAGGTTTTTTGAAAAATATCTTCTTATCTTCTTAATTTGGACTAACAAGCTCTCCGAACCACAACCTGTAAGTAATATGATTGATACGCTAAGTGTACATTTTCTAATGAGTGATAAAAATATCATTTTTTTGTGCTAATATGTGATGTATACCTAGCGCAGCTTTAGGTTTCCAGATAAAGCATATAACTGTCTTTCTTAAGTAGTTCTGATAATGTACATGTACATGTGTACATTAGACATATTTTGGTTTGCAAACTGTATTATTTCATCAGTTAGTTATGTTAGCGCTCAGCTAACGTACCGCCATTATTGTTTTAAGAGTTCACAGTTTAGCAGCTAAACTTTAGCTGTGGGCATGATTCGCTTGCATAAGTGTTTTTGTATTATTTCATTATTATTAGAACAGTTTAGCGCACTATATTATTGTTTTATGTAAAGGTGCTTTGTCAATGGTAGCGCTGGCTAATGGCTCAAGGACTCCTCTCTGTGCCAATCACAGCAGGCTTGTCCAGCTGACCAATCAGAGCAGAGCAGGCTTATGGAAAAGGAGGGGTTTGCTCCGAACTTGCTGAGAAGAAATCATTTTGGAATCATTGGCAAATGATTCTAATATTAAATAATATGAATGACTCTATAATTAAATTTATATTCGAAAAAGAAAAACTAAGTTTTCTGACCTTCGATGTATTTAAACTTGTTGTAGGGTACTCCAACACAATATTAGGACACTTTTAAATACCGTATGACCTGCTCACCACTCCCCCCTCAAAAAAAAAAAAAAAAAAAAAAAAAAAGTATGAATTACACCCCATTTTCTGAAAAGACAATTCACACTTCTTTTATTTTTAAGTAAAAAAAAAAAAAAAAAAAAAAAAAGTGAATTTTAACATTTATTTAAATATTAACATTTATTTAAGAAAAGCAATACTTCAATGTTTGTAATATTTACTAAAGTAAACATAGCTAATTGGCTTATTCAAGTTTTTAACTAAATTATTACAGTAACATTTTTTTATAAAATAATTAAATTAAGAGGAGTGGTTTAAGAGTAATTTTCGTTTTTTATTGTTATTGTTCTTTTATTCATATATGCAATACAGTATCTTTTTTTTTTTTTTTTTTTTTTTTTTGAAAGAAGGCTCTGATGCTGACCAGGGCATTTTATAATATTGTAAAATATTAGTACAGCTAAAATGACTTATATGAGTCTCCA